>NC_134397.1:64392668-64692668 GCF_050003625.1 Haematobia irritans | reverse complement strand
CAGCATTTTATGTGTGTGGACATATGTTTTGTTTATCATTTTGGCATTATGGGCACAATTTTTTTCTTGGTTCGTTAAAAGAAATCAGGGGTCTTCATAAAAATAACGAAAGGGCACTATACTCTTTTTAGAGTTGGGACAATAAAATGAAATAAGGAGGAAATAGTGAAAAATTACACAGTAAAACGTATAAAAACAAAGTTTAGTTCCTCTTTATTAATAAGTAGTCCACGAGGAGTTGACGAACACCTTCAAATATAAAAGCGGGCATTAAGTTCGAGTTTTGCAGCTAAAACAATTTAAAAAGTTTATTTTCTTTAAAATGAATTATTAAAGAAAAATGAAAGGCATTTTAGAGCGATGGTGTTAAATGCTAGTAAAAAACTGTTCACGCCTAAATAAATTTATGTTTATATTATAAAATTATTTATGTATGTTTATACTCGACTCCACATTTCTCTTTTGTTAGAGTTTTTGAATTCCTTCCAAATTTTAAAGTTTTGTACCAAAAGCAGTTTTTTGTTACAAAATTGTTATTTTTGCAATAAAAAATAATATTTTATCCAAAAATCGGTCAATTTCGTTTATATCAAGCACTGTTACTGGCTATAAATCTTTAATGTGGGTTAATTTCGAAGTTTCATTATAAAAATTTAATATAGAATAAATATAAATGTGTAAATTAAAAAAAGTGTTCGGTCGGAGCAGGGATTGAACCCACGACCCTTTGCATGCAAGGCATACATGTTAACCACTGCTCCACGTGGCAAGCAAATGTTATGTTTCTGTTAAATAATCTTATGTTTGCATGGGCTCGTGGGCGCTGCAAACTATGCTATATAAATGTAACTTATAACGACAATTATCTACTGGTGACTATAACAGCTACGTAGTCCAGTGGATAGTGTGTGTGCTTACAAACTGTAGGGTCCTCGGTTCGATTCTCCGTGCAGGCGACAGGTAAAATTTAAAAAATGTATAAAAGTGAAAAATTTCTTCAACATTATTTGTATTACAGAAAAAGGTGCCTAGAACTAAAATATTTCGTGGAAGTGAAAATTACGAGTATGTTAGGCATTCCAAGTATATAATATTTTTGGGCTCAAAATGCTTTTATGTGAACATATTATATGTTTCGGCAGTATCCAATAATATATGTGCTTCCTGCAAAATATGTTTGGAACATATGTTAAAGAAGCGATTTTTTTTGAGGGTGTATAGAAAATTTTTCCAAATTTTTATTTCTGTAGAGAATTGAAGTTCCTCTTAGTTGGAGAGTGTTCTTTTTCGCAAAATCTACCAAAACTTCAAGAATTCTAACAATCTACCAAACTGAAAAATGTACCATTTTTGGTATAATTCAACCAACTGAGGCAACCGTGTTTGTAAGCCAACACACTATCTACTACGTAGCTGTCATTGTCATCAACAGATAATTATCGTTGTAGCGATCAACGCTCAAGCAAAGCACACAGTCAAGCAGTTGTATTTATGGAACATAGTTTTGGGCGTCCACAAGCCGATGTAAAGAACTTTTATTTAAAGGAAACATATCATTTAGTTGAGCCTTTTCTCACAAACGATGTATCAAATAAAATTTTTGGAAATAGGAATATTGTGGAAATCTGTCCAATTTTCTGGAAAATGTTCAATTTACGGGGGAGGTAGTTCATTCTTCCTATAAAACAGTTTACTTTTTTCGGTGCAGCTTAACGATGGTCCACTATTGACCAATCTCGCCCATACATCTTGCCCCGAAATTGGTCTATAGTAGGCCATTGTTATGCTGATGCTATATGAGATAGAGAAGATCGCACACCTCTTCTCAACATAACCTAAATTTTATAGAATGACCCATTTCAACTCTGCCTTACAGTGGCTCCTCATCTTAACACTTACTTCGTAATAATTTTATCATTGCTTCTTTCTGAGATATTGACAACCATATGATGGCGTAACGAATAACATACGTCAACATTTTCCGCAAAAAAAAACATTAATATGATGGCCACAGGCAAAACATGATCCTGATTTATGATCATTTTCAGCTTACAAACGACAGAAAAAAAACAATTACCTTCATGCAATGGAAAATGTGCTCAATCATTAGCTAATCACTTGAAATAAAAGATCTATTCATCGTCTCTTTTTTCTTCCAAAGTCAAACAAAATTTTTTCTGCGGGTTACCAGTGAAACAAATGATCATAAGCCTCAGGAATAGAAAACAAAACAAAAAAACATACAAATGATTCAGATCCTGGCGATGCTGTCAAGGACATCTCATCTCTGTGATGAGGTGGCATAAATTCCTTAAATATATACGAGTACAACAAACAAAAAATAACAAACATTTGCCAATATTGAATGAAATTAAAAAAAGGAAACTCCTACCATTCCTCAAGATGCAACAAACAGAACGGAATCATTCTTTAGAATACGAATTACGTTATAAAATTATGAAAATCTCATAAGGCTGAGCTCAGCTCAGCTCTGTGTCAGAAAAATATGAAACTGATCAATCATTTTGGGATAACGGATAGGAAACAATCATCAAACCAGATGCCCAAAAGAAACAAAACAAACTTGTGCAATCATCCATAAGGAGAAGTGTGGAGGGCATCAGGCTCATTATAACTAGGAGCCACAAAGGATCTCCCTATAAATTCTTTCGATGGCTGTTACTCAAAAAAAAACAAAAACACAGATCTTTGGCAATAGGCTGATTATTTTCTTGGGTATAAACGTTAACGCCTTGTTGTTATGCACCAAAGAATTCATCGATTTGCAGGAGGTTCCCCTCCTTCAGAGCATGTGGTTAAGAAATGAAAAATTCATAAAAATTTTCTGCTATTCGCTCCTGCAATGACTATTGAAATTCTTTTATATGTTTCTGATATTCATATTTGATGGTTTCTTTTTTGTTTGCTAAGAAAATGTATAAAGACTTATTATCCTGTGCCGGGCACACTTTTGTTTGGGGATTTTTAGGAAATTTCTCTCTGTGATAGAGGGTGTATACCAATGGGTCTGTGTTGTATAAGGACTATGATTTATGAATAATAACAATGAATGGTATGAGCATATTTGGTGACAATTGTTTAACATTTGCTTCCAATGATATTCATTTTGGAGTGAAAACAAAATTTTGACGCCCACATGGGAATAGATGAGAACATGTTTTTTGTTGTTTCTGATTTATGCATCCTTCGATTTTGTTTGAATGTGAATGAGTGAGAAAATCTGTTGTATTTAAATTTACACAGAACAACAAATTAAAAACAAAAGATTTTGACTATATTTTAAATAATTTGTTCACATAAATATGGAGAGCTTGTCTTAAATAGTTTTTCATTCCATTAATGTTCATTGTCTTTGATATGAGGCAACATTTCTTAAAATAAAGACAACAAATCACTTATATAAGTAAGCTGTATTTTTACACCACACACATAACATACAAACTTTATTGAGTAAATATTTTTTTCAGTGAAAATAAAATATTTTCTCTTTGATGAAAATTCCTATTTATACTCTTTACACCCATATGATTTATTTATTTTCTCTTGGCGAATCCAAGCCGCAAAGCCATATACGGATTCCAAAACTACACAAACATAGCAATAATAACAAATTATAAAAATTATGCGCTTAAAAACTAGAAATTAATAACAAAAATAGTATCAATAAGTGACTAAACTGAATTTGAAACAAACAAATACATAATAATTAAAACAAATTAACAAAATTAAGAAAAAAAAACTATTAAAAAAAATAAATTAAATTATCAATTTAAAAAATTAAAAAATAAGAACAATAAAAAATTAATAATAAAGTAAAAAAACATGAATATGTGAGTAAGACAGCAATACTAACATAAAAAGCTAGTAAAGAGACTCAATAAAATAAATAAAAAAATGATATAACATAATACAAACTAAATAAAAAAAACTAAAAACTAAATAAAAAATATATATATAAAAAAATAAATAAAAATTAAAAAAATGAATTAAAGAATTTACAGCTACTCAGTAACTAGTCAACATCTGCTAACAACGTTAGGGATGAGATAATTTACATCAAAATGTGCCTACCAAAGCTGCACCTACTTATAAATTATATTGAAAAAAACTGAAAGTCTATTATAAAAGTTTATGCAATTTAAATTTTAAGAAATTAAATTTGCATACTATTAAGGACAATTAGATACATTTGATGGAGCTATGAATATGGGTCCCATGAAAATGAGTCTCACATTGTCTAATGAAAATGAACCCCAATAATTATATGCGACACAACAACACGAAATGTTGGTAATTTTTTGGGACCTTATTTAATTTATTTTTTTGGAGTTCTACTGCATAATGAAAATTGGCCCCTAAAATTTCCTAATGAAAATGGACCCTAAAATTTATTTGAGCCTGTTTTCCTTTGACATGGGGCCAATTTTCATTTCTTGAGCTTAACAGATGCATATCGCATAGTTTTTAATTGTAAAGCTTGGAACGTACTTAAAATGGTTTTGAAATCAAAATAATCTGAGTTTGGTCAGAACAAGTATATACGGCCGTAAGTTCGGCCAGGCCGAAGCTTATGTGCCCTCCACCGTGGATTGCGTAGAAACTTCTACTGAAGACTGCCATCCACAACCTAATTACTTGGGTTGCGGTAACACTTGCCGATGGCAAAGTATCTTAAAACTTCCTAACACCGTCTTCTATATTACAAGGTAGTCCATACGTAGTATATATTAAACTAAAAAAGGCCGATTAAATACGTATATAATTAATTTAAAAGTTTCTACAGAAATAAAATTTTGACAAAATAAAATTTTGAAAAAATAAAATTTTGACAACATTTTCTATAGAAGTAAAATTTGGAAAAAATTTTCTATAGAAATGAAAGTTGGAAAAAAATTTCTATAGAAATAAAATTTTGAGAAAATTTTCTATAGAAATAAACTTTTGACAAAATTTTCTATAGAAATAAAATTTTGACAAAATTTTCTATAGAAATAAAATTTTGACAAAATTTTCTATAGAAATAAAATTTTTAAAAAATTTTCTATAGAAATAAAATTTTGAAAAATTTTCTATAGAAATAACATTTTGACAATGTTTTCCATTAAAATAAAATTTTGGTAGATTATTTTTGGCTCGAGTGGCAACCATGAATATGAACCGATATGGACCAATTTTTGTGTGATTGGCGATCGGCTATATATAACTATAGACCGATATGAACCAATTTTGGCATGGATATTAGCGGTCTTATACTAACACCACGTTGCAAATTTCAACCGGATCGGATGAATTTTGCTCCTCCAAGAGGCTCCGGAAATGAAATCTGGGGAACGGTTTATATGGGGGATATATATAATTATGGACCGATATGGAGCAATTCTTGCGTGTTTGTTAGAGACCACACCCTAACACCATGTTCCAAATTTCAACCGGATCGGATGAATTTTGCTCCTCCAAGAGGCTCCGGAGGACAAATCTGGGAATCGATTTATATGGGGGCTATATATAATTATGGACCGATATGGACCAATTTTTGCATGGTCATTAGAGAACATATACCAACACCATGTACCAAATTTCAGCCGGATCGGATGAAATTTGCGTTTCTTAGAGGCTCCGCAAGCCAAATCGGGGGATCGGTTTATATGGGACCAATTTTTGCATGGTCATTAGAGAGCATATACCAATACCATGTACCAAATTTCAGCCGGATCGGATGAAATTTGCTTCTCTTAGAGGCTCCGCAAGCCAAATCGGGGGATCGGTTTATATGGGGGCTATATATAATTATGGACCGATATGGACCGATTTTTGCATGGTTGTTAGATACCATATACTAACCCCATGTACCAAATTTCAGCCGGATCGGATGAAATTTGCTTCTCTTAGAGCAATCGCAAGCCAAATTTGGGGGTCCGTTTTTATGGGGGCTATACGTAAAAGTGGACCGATATGGCCCATTTGCAATACCATTCGACCTACATCAATAACAACTACTTGTACCAAGTTTCAAGTCGATAGCTTGTTTCGTTCGGAAGTTAGCGTGATTTCAACAGACGGACGGACGGACATGCTCAGATCGACTCAGAATTTCACCACGACCCAGAATATATATACTTTATCGGGTCTTAGAGCAATATTTCGATGTGTTACAAACGGAATGACAAAGTTAATATACCCCCCATCCTATGGTGGAGGGTATAGAAAGAATTTAGGAAATTCATTAATGAAAAATTCGCTTTCAGTACATAACGACAACAAGAATATTTATACACATCTTGATGCCTTTCTATTGTACACCCCTGTAACTTTGAGTTACATTCATAGCATACAATTAAGTGTTTGCAAGGTAAAAAAAAAACTATATCGGCCCTCTTAACCTGACAAACAATGCAGGTTCCGTTATTTTCGTTGGACACTATCTGTTCTTCATCAGCATTTTCCTCCGCACTCCCCCCAAGTCAATCAAAATCGATTGATACGCCCCATATTCGTCTTACTTATGTGTGGACCCAAAATACCTCTAGATTTTGAATTTCAGGTAAATCGGATAAAAAAAATGGCATGTCTACACGCTCAAGGGTTCACATCTGGAGATCGGCCCATATGAGGTAAATACCAAAACATGAATCGATATGCTATGTATTGACGTGTTTTGCTTTGGCAGAATCATTTGTAGACTTTAAACACGTCTAGATTTCCAATTTCAAGCAAATCGGAAAAATTGCCGTTTCTAGAAGCCCAAGAAGTCAAATCAGGAGGTCTGGTTTTATGGGGGCTATACCGAATGGAATGGATCGATACACACCTTCTTCCAAATACTTGTTTATGAACCCAAAATACCTATAGATTTTTAAATTTAGGTAAATCGGAGAAAACTTCGGATATCTAGGAGCTAAAGAAGACAAATCGGGAAATCATGCTTTATGGGGGCTATATCAAAACGGAAAGTGATACGCACCATATTCGGCATACTAATGTATAGACTCAAAATATCTCCAGATGTTAAACTTCAGGCAAATCGAATAAAAATTGCGGTGTCTAGAAGCCCAAAAATCAAATCGGGAGATCAGGCTATATGGGGCCTATAACAAAACATAGACCGATACACATCATTTTCGGAACACCATTTTGTGGTCCTAAAATACTTATAGATTTCTAATTTTAGGCAAATCGAATAAAAACTACGGTTTTTAGAAGCGCAAGTAGTAAAATGGAGAGGTCGGTCTATATGGGGGCTATACCAAAACACAGACCGATACCCACCATTTTCGGAACACCATTTTGTCTAAAATGCCTTTAGATTTCCAATTTCTGACAAATCGAACAAAAAATACGATTTCTAGAAGCACAAGAAGTAAAATCGGGAGATCGGTCTATATGGGGGCTACACCAAAACATGGACCGATACCCACCATTTTCGGAACACCATTTTGTGGTCCTAAAATGCCTGTACATTTCCAATATTAGGCAAAAAACTACGGTTTCTAGAAACCCAAGACCCCAAATCGGGGATCGGTTTATATGGGAGCTATATCAAAACCTGGCCCGCATTCCCACAATAGGTAAAGTTATGTTATATAGACTGGCATCTTCGCTACGGGAAATGGATCTACCCCGGAACCAATAGACAAGACTACTCCCTGATGTCAACGGATCAGTCCCAGTCCTGGTCGAATCGTATGGACGGGATAGGTCACCTCAACACGAGTTTGTCATTGTCATGGGTAAATATCTGATCCAATAAGATTTTAAAATCAATAGAGTATAGAAATCAATAAATTATATGAAAATATAAAAACTGCGACAAATTGGAGCACTGGTACTAGTCCTGTGATAGGTTTGTTAGTGGCAATATGCGCCAAATGTTCGTAGGACCGCCAGTTGGGCAGGTGGTGAATTTTTCTCTTATTAATGAGTGTTACCCGAATTCTATATTTAGCTCAATGACAAGGAACCTCATTTTAATACCTGAAAAGAAACTACGAAATACACAGGAATATCAGCATGAAGAACTGAAGCACTTTTTTTGTACTCGGCCAAAACTGTAATCTAACGTTAAGAGTACATCTATGCCGACAGGACCAGCTGAGTGATGGTGTATGTTGGACATTTAAGTAAGATGTTACTATAAACACTACCTATGACTGGCCCATATTGAAACCGGGGACTGGAAACAAATTAGGGAATTCGTGCAAGAAGTTAGAGCACACATAAAGGCGAATATTGACATGGATGCATATAGGCTCTAATGTGACAGCGAATTTTGGATCCTCTTTTCAATCTAACCTAACCTAGATATATCAAGTTCATTAGTTTTTAAGAATTATTTAAAGTAATATTTATACCCTTCACCACTACTGTGGTACAGGGTATAATAAGTTTGTGCATTTGTATGTAACGCCAAGAAGGAGTAATCATAGATACGGATCGGCTTAGAATTAAATTGTGAGTCGATTTAGCGATGTCCGTCTGTCTATCTGTCTGTCTGTCTGTCTGTCCGTCTGTCTGTCTGTTGGTGTATTTTTGTGTGCAAAGTTTTAGTCCAATTGTCCTAAAATTTAGTACAGGGTTCTGTTTCGGCTCAAAGACGATCCCTATTGATTTTGGAAAAAATCGGTTCAGATTTAGATATAGCTGCCATATATATTTTTCACCCATCTTTTGGCCAATTTTTTGCTCCGATTTAGTTGAAATTTTGCATAGGGAGTAGAATTAGCATTGTAACTATGCGTGCCAAATTTGGTTGATCGGTTCAGATTTGGATATATCTCCCATATATAGCTTTCGCCCGATTTCCACTCATATGACCACAGAGGTCAATTTTTAACTCCGATTTAGTTGAAATTTTGCACAGGGAGTATAATTAGCATTGTAGCTATGCATGCCAAATTTGGTTGAAATCGACTATACTCTATATAGTCGGAAATGGATATTTCGATTGTCGGAAATGGATATTTCGATGTGTTACAAACGGAATGATATATGTATCGCGAAATCGGGCGATACATATATATATGGGAGCTATATCTAAATTTGATCCGATTTTTTCCAAATTCAATGGCGTCCGTAATAATTGCGACCGAAATCCTGCGATCAACAAATACATGGGCGAACGGACACCAAGGTCTAGATCGACTCAGGAAGTGATTCTGAGTCGATCGGTTTATATTATGGGGTCTAAAATCAATATTTCTGGTACACAGAAAAAAAAGTAAACTTCTTTATGGGAAAAATGAACTATTTGGTGCGAAAATTGAACTAAATTGTATTCCAAATTATGAAATTCTTTAAACTGACGAAAATTTTCTGACATTTTTAGATTTTTAATTACCATTTATGAAATGCATCTTTCTCGAAAAGAAAACAATGAACTAAAAATAAAGAAAAAATCTTAAGCGTCAGATCATACCCATTTTAACAACGCTGTATGTTATTCTTACTATTTTTGAGAAGTGTACGAAAAACTTCTTCTGTTTTAGTTAGAATTGAACTAATTTATAAGTCATTGAAATTTTACTGTCATTTAGTTCATAAAAGTTTTGAGACATACTTGGAATAAAGAAAAAATCGTTGGGCTGGGGAAAATTTCTTACAAAATTTTAAAAATAAACTAAAACAAAATAAACTTTTTGCAATAAATATTAGTACATTTTAGCATCATTTTTACAACAGACTTTTTTTCAGTGTAGGCACAGTTTATGGCACAACAAAGTTATTATACCCTGACCACTATGTGGTTTAGGGTATAAAAGCACTTCGAATTTGGATCTTTGGGTTGAAAAAAAATATAGTCTTAATTTGTTTAATCCAGAAAACAAAATTCATGTGACTTTCTTTAGTCAATAAAAAATAGAAATAATACAAAAATTTGCTTTTAGTAGAATGAATTCAATTTTAATTGATTTACATGATAAATTAGTTTCTATTTCTAAGAGAAGAAAATATTTGCTATCATTAAAATAATTTCCTTTCATACAAAAAAAAATGTTCATTGTTAAGCTAATTACCTAAAATTCTTATATGTTAATTCATTTGAAGACGTAAGATGTCATCAAAACTCCAAAAAGTCAAAAGGTTAATTTTAACAGCATCTTTTCATCGGAGACAACTGATCATAGATATGACACACTTCTATGGATATTCAGCATCCACCCAAATTAACCCCTATTAAAGATATTGGGTATATCTCAGTTAGAAGAACAGCATCCTTAAAGAAAAACTTGACCTATGACTTGGGATGCTTTGAGATGCAACCCCCTAAAAAAAATGTTAGATGTGTGCTATTATCAATTTGCCATTCTTTTCACCATTAGATTTTGAAAAGAAGTATGGTATATTATCACTTCTTGGCAAAAGTCAGGTAAAACTTGAAGCGTTTTATAGATTCCTACAAGGATCGTTTTGAGAATATAAAGGATCTATAAAGAAATCTAAAGGCCATACACTATAGAAACCCGTTTTGTAATCATATCAAAATTACTTTATCAAACAAGACAAAATATCTAAGAAAATCTCTTCTCTTCAAAGGAAATTTTCCCAAATCCTAGGCGTTTAAAAAAGGATCTATTCAAATAGAATTTATCCCCTTGTGAAGTCACCTTTGCTAGAAAATTAAGAAAAAACTCCAGTTTTTTCGTAAATATTCATAATCATGTTTGGGAAAATCTTGAAGAGAAATATACATAAATATAAAAAAAAAAAACTTATCCCAAACTGGAATTAATTACGAAAATGTGTTCTTTTATTTAAAAGGATTTTAGAACAATTTATAATCAAAATATCCTTTATGAATTGAGCGTGAGAAAATTTCATTGAAATTCATTCACCAAAGAAGGACAATCGATCAAAACATGATAGTCAAAGTGACCAACAAACCGGTCCATCCATAAAAAGTGGACAGTAGGAGAATGTCCTAAAACCAGTTTTATGCGAAGACAATTTTAACCCTTGATGGGATTCTTATAAAAAAAAAGAAAACAGCCAACTTCTTTAAGTGCAAACCATGATCATGTCCTTTTTGGGTGGTGTTTTGTTGTGTTCTTTTAAATCAGGGTTTTTCGACAATTTGCTTTATAACAATAATTAAATTTATAAGAGACACTTTTTTAAGAAGAAAATCCAGTTTTTTCTTCGTTTTTTTTATTCTCTCATTTAAAAACAAAAACCCAAAAAATTACACAATATTTTCCCATACACGTGGGAATTATCATTTTTTCTATGTTAAAGGATCTTCTATGAATAGAGGGTTAGTTTTCTTTCTTAAAATCCTTATTTGTATACAAGACATATGCGGATGAACTTTGAATTACTGTGAAAAAGACAGCAATTCAAGCCTTTGCATTTAATTGAAGGATATAAAAAAGTTCTTTCTTTTATAGAATTTTATGCTTTCGTAGTTTGATCCTTTTGGCCATCGGTCAAGGTTTTCGGTCATTGACATTGCCTAGAGATTATGTTTAACGAAACTCGTTTTAAATATATTTAAATTTACATTCCATTGAATCTAGTACTATTATGAGTATAAGAATCTCAAAAATTATTACTCAACCATTCCATTAAAAATTTAATGTTTACCCCTGGTTTTATGCTCATATTATATGCCATCATCCGGGATCCTTTAAAAGATAGCTTCAGTTTATGATATTTGGTTTGACTATGACAATGGCAAGTTCTTCTGTAACCTTTAACTAGTGTAAAGGGTGATTAAAAATCATCTCAAGTCTAAGGCCAACAGATCTCAAGTAAAAGGCCAACAAAGGCCTGCAGCGTCTTACAGAAACTTGTAAAATGCTGTATTATCCCAGACATATGGTACAGAACAGAGAATGAAGCCGACCCATTTTTGTCGGCGGAAGCTGACACTAAATTTTCGACTCAGGCTGCGGCGGATAAGCCGATATAAATTTGTATCTTCGGCGGCAGACAATTATCCATTATAAAATCAATTTGAAGTTATTCGAATGGTAATGAGATAAGTTGTACAACCAATCTTATAATCAAATTTACATTTTATTCAAATTTTTGCAAAATTATTAAAGCACCTTGAAATTGATTAACTGTGGGTGAAAGGTTCAAATTTTTGGCATAAAATACGACAATTATATATAAATTTTCCGGATACAAACCTATATTTTTCATTAAGTGGCGGCTAAAATTGACTCGAGATGAGTCGACATATTCGGCGGCAGCATCGACTGGCAAAAAATGGTAGGCGGCGAATGAAATCGGCGGTGCGACTCGGCGGCTTCATTCTGTGATACCCAATAATCTTGTAATTGTATGCGAATAACACAAAGGACAAAAACAAAACTACTCAAAGAAAAAACAAGTATATACACGCAACGAAAAAAAAACGTTTGGAAAACGTCTTCCAAATACACTTCCTTTCAACGAAAAGCAAATGAGAAACGAACTTTGTTTGTCTAAAATTTCGTTTAGGAGGAAAGAATAATTTTTGTGCGTGTAGAGAGCCAGAATTGAAATATGTGGGTCGCTTATAACGCTTATATACAATTATGAACTTGACATGGACCAATTTTTGTGTGATTGGTGATCGATTTATATATAAATATAGACCGATATGGACCTAGTTAGGCATGGTTGTTAACTGTCATATACTGGCACAATGTACCAAATTTCAACTGACTCGTATGAAATTTGTTCCTCCAAGAGGCTCCAAAACCAAATCTGGGGATCGGTTTATATTGGGGCTATATAATTATGGACCGATTTCGACCAATTTTTGCATGGGTGTTTGAGGCCATATATTAACACCACGTACCAAATTTCAACTGAATCAGATGAATTTTAGTCTTCCAAGAGGCTCCGGAGGTCAAATCTGGGGATCGGTTTATATGGGGGCTATATATAATTATGGACCGATGTGGTCCAATTTTTGCATGGTCATTAGAGACCATATACTAACACCATGTACCAAATTTCAGCCGGATCGGATGAAATTTGCTTCTCTTAGAGGCTCCGCAAGCCAAATCGAAGGATCGGTTTATATGGGGACTATATATAATGATGGATCGATGTGAACCAATTTCTGCATGGTTGTTAGAGATCATATGCTGATACCATGTACCAAATTTCAGCCGGATCGGATGAAATTTGCTTCCCTTAGAGGCTCCGCAAGCCAAATCTGGGGATCGGTTTATATGGGGGCTATATATAATTATTGACCGATATGGACCAATTTTTGCATGGTTGTAAGAGACCATATACTAACACCACGTACCAAATTTCAACCGGATCGGATGAATTTTGCTCCTCTAAGAGGCTCCGGAGTTCAAATCTGGGGATCGGTTTATATGGGGGCTATATATAATTATGGACCGATGTGGACCAATTTTTTGCATGGTTGTTAGAGATCATATACCAAATTTCAGCCGGATCGGATGAAATTTGCTTCTCTTTGAGGCTCCGCAAGCCAAATCTGGGGATCGGTTTATATGAGGGCTATATATAATATTGGACCAATGTGGACCAATTTTTGCATGGTTGTAAGAGACCATATACCAACATCATGTAGCAAATTTCAGAGGCTCCACAAGCCAAATCTGAGGGTCCCTTTATATGGGGGCTATACGTAAAAGTGGACCGATATGGCCCATTTGCAAAACCATCCGACCTACATCAATAACAACTACTTGTGCCAAGTTTCAAGTCGATAGCTTGTTTATTTCGGAAGTTAGCGTGATTTCAACAGACGGACATGCTCAGATCGATTCAGAATTTCAACACGACCCTGGACAAATATACCTTATGGGGGCCTTAGAGCAATATTTCGATGTGTTACAAACGGAATGACAAAGTTAATATACCCCCATCCTATGGTGGAAGGTATACAAATATTCTAAGATTTGTGAATAAGATCACTCCCATAGATACATATATGTCAGATCGATCTCCCGACTTGGCTTCCTACCTACAAAAAAATATTTTTTATCTACAATCACGAAATTAATTGATCCAATTAATTTTTAATTGAAGTATTTTCAATCGCGGAAATGATAGTATCAATTACAAAAATAATTGAAAGTCAATTAAAGAAATTAATTGATACTTTTAATTTTTGTGATTGATTTTTGTTTCAATAATTTTTTTTCAATTAAAAAAAATAAATTATTAATTGAATATTTTTTATAACTCAATTAAGATTTTAATTGAAAAAATGTTCGTGAATTTTTTTCTGTGTAAAATAAAATTTCCTTGAAACTGGAAATCTAGAAGTATTAGAAGGCAAAAGATATACACAAAGAGCCAATTGAGCCAACGACAGATTTTCATTAAAACAACAGTGAAAGTTTACATAACTAGTACGAAACGTTACATTGTTAAATAAAAATGTAGTAATATTAATGAAAAATTTTATGTAAAGGGTGATTCTTTTGAGGTTAGGATTTTCATGCATTAGTATTTGACAGATCACGTGGGATTTCAGACATGGTGTCAAAGAGAAAGATGCTCAGTATGCTTTGACATTTCATCATGAATAGCCGAACGATCTGCCACAACGTCGAATTTTCAGTGAATGGGCCCTAGAAAAGTTGGCAGAAAATCCGCTTTTTTATCGACAAATTTTGTTCAGCGATGAGGCTCATTTCTGGTTGAATGGCTACGTAAATAAACAAAATTGCCGCATTTGGAGTGAAGAGCAACCATAAGCCGTTCAAGAACTGCCCATGCATCCCGAAAAATGCACTGTTTGGTGTGGTTTGTACGCTGGTGGAATCATTGGACCGTATTTTTTCAAAGATGCTGTTGGACGCAACGTTACGGTGAATGGCGATCGCTATCGTTCGATGCTAACAAACTTTTTGTTGCCAAAAATGGAAGAACTGAACTTGGTTGACATGTGGTTTCAACAAGATGGCGCGACATGCCACACAGCTCGCGATTCTATGGCCATTTTGAGGGAAAACTTCGGAGAACAATTCATCTCAAGAAATGGACCGGTAAGTTGGCCACCAAGATCATGCGATTTGACGCCTTTAGACTATTTTTTGTGGGGCTACGTCAAGTCTAAAGTCTACAGAAATAAGCCAGCAACTATTCCAGCTTTGGAAGACAACATTTCCGAAGAAATTCGGGCTATTCCGGCCGAAATGCTCGAAAAAGTTGCCCAAAATTGGACTTTCCGAATGGACCACCTAAGACGCAGCCGCGGTCAACATTTAAATGAAATTATCTTCAAAAAGTAAATGTCATGGACCAATCTAACGTTTCAAATAAAGAACCGATGAGATTTTGCAAATTTTATGCGTTTTTTTTTTTAAAAAAAAATGATCAAGCTCTTAACAAATCACCCTTTATTAACGACTTTGTTTCGTTGGCTCAATTTTAATGACACATTTCGTTGATATAACGAAACTTTTTCTATCAGTGTAGTTATGCCAAATTTTGTTTTTTTTTTTTTTTTGTCGGTTCATGGTTTTATATAGACCAATCTCCAGATTTGATTTCCATACCCACTTGGAGGAGGAAATTCCACCCGATTCGATTGAAATTTGGTGCGTGATGTCCATAAAGTGTAATTTTCAATTTGGTTTATGTGCACTGAAAGAAGAGTTTTCTTTTCTGAGGAACGAATTCGATTAAAATGATCCATTGAGATCAATAACTTACACTACACAAATCTAAAAAATTTAAATTTCGAGAAATGTCAATCGCGATATGCTTACACTGAAAAAAAAACAGTTAACACAACAGGAAGAAAAATTTTGATTAATTTTAGAAAATTTACATAATTTTTGGAAATTTTTAACTGAACAGTATTACAAACATTGACATCCGATATCACAAAAAAAGTAAATATTTTTCGACAAATTCAAGAAAATTTACTAGACATAATTAAATTTTTTGTCACTTATAAAAAAAATTTTGAAGTTTGAAGGAAAAAATTGGAGTTCAAAATTGCAAGAATGTCATTAGTACCGTACGAAATTCAAGACGGGCGTATTTGTAGTAAAATGTACAAATTTAAACAAATAATGAACTATTTTGTCAGAAGTAAGAATTTAGTAAACCTTTTTGCTTCATTTATGTATAATTTTTTCCAGTTTCATTTAACTAAAGTACTTAACAAATTATTAGAGTAAAGAAAACTTTCTCCAAACATAATAATTCCATGAACTAAAATAAAGTTAAATTGGTTTTAGTGAAATAGAGGGCTCACTTTTTGTTTTTTTGAGTGTAGCGGTACCATTTCAACCAATCCTCTTGAAGGAGGGGTATTTTCCATAAAATTAACCTACATTTTTATGCCCTCCACCATAGGTTGGGGGTATATTAACTTTGTCATTCTGTTTGTAAAACATCAAAATATTGCTCTAAGACCCCATAAAGTATATATATTCTGGGTCGTGGTGAAATTCTGAGCCGATCTGAGCATGTCCGTCCGTCTGTCCGTCCGTCGGTTGAAATCACCCTAATTTCCGAACGAAACAAGCTATAGACTTGAAACTTGGCATAAGTAGTTGCTATTGATGTAGGTCGGATGGCATTGCAAATGAGCCATATTGGTCCACTTTTACGTATAGTCCCCATATAAACGGACCCCCAAATTTGGTTTGCGGGGACTCTAAGAGAAGCAAATTTTATCCGATTCGGCTGAAATTTGGTACATGGTATCGGTATATGATCTCTAACAACCATGCAAAAATTGGCCCACATCGGTCCATAATTATATATAGCCCCCATATAAACCGATCCCCCGATTTGGCTTTCGGAGCCTCTAAGAGAAGCAAATTTCATACGATGCGGCTGAAATTTGGTACATGTTGTAAGTATATGGTCTCTAACAACTATGCATAAATTGGTCCATATCGGTCAATAATTATATATAGCCCCCATATAAACCGATCCCCCAGATTTGGCTTGCGGAGCCTCTAAGCTAAGAAAATTTCATCCGATACGGCTGAAATTTGGAACATGGTGTTAGTATATGGTCTCTACTGACCATGCACAAAATAGTCCACATCGATCCAGAATTATATATAGCCCCATATAAACCGATCACCAGATTTGACCTCCGGAGCCCCTTGAAAGAGCAAAATTCATCCGATTGGGTTGAAATTTGGTACGTGGTGTTAATATGTGACCTCAAACACCCATGCAAAAATTGGTCGAAATCGGTCCATAATTATATATAGCCCCCATATAATCCGATCACCAGATTTGACCTACGGAGCCCCTTGGAAGAGCAAAATTCATCCGATTCGGTTGAAATTTGGTACGTGATGTTAGTATATGGTATCCAACAACCATGCAGGAATTGGTTCATATCAGTCCATAATTATATATAGCCCCATATAAACCGATCGCCAGATTTGACCCCGGGTGCCTTTCGGAGAAACAAAATTCATCCGATCTGGTAGAAATTTGGTACGTGGTGGTAGTATATGATATTTAACAACCATGCCAAAAGTGGTCCATATCAGTCCATAATCATACATAGCCCCCATATAAACCGATCCCGAGATTTGGTTTTGGAGCCACTTGGAGGAGCACATTTCATCCGAGTCAGTTGAAATGTGGTACATTGGCCGTTAACAACCATGCCTAACTATGTCCATATCGATCTATAGTTATATATAGCCCTCAGATAAATCGATCCCCGATCACACAAAAATTGGTCTATATCAAATACATAATTGTATATAGCCCCCATATAAGCGACTCCCATATTTCAATTCTGGCTCTCTACGTACCGTGCCAAAGTCCATATCGATTCGTAATTATTTGTAGACTTACCTATACATACCTTTTTTGTCTATTATATACCACGTATGGACAAACTCAGAATTTAACAAACGATGTTAAGAAGTTTTAAGATACCACAGCCCAAGTAATTCGATTGTGGATGACAGTCTTTCGTACATAAGATTCGGCCTGGCCGAACTTACGGCCGTATATACTTCTTTTAAACTAAAGTTATTGCGTCAGATGTCGATAACAATGTCCATACACTAATAGAAACAAGTATATACGGCCGTAAGTTCGGCCAGGCCGAAGCTTATGTACCCTCCATCATGGATTGCGTAGAAACTTCTTCTAAACACTGTCATCCACAATCGAATTACTTAAGTTGCGGTAACGCTTGCCGATGCCAAGGTATCTTAAAACCTCCTAACACCACCTTCTAAATTGTATGTAAGTCCATACGTGGTATATATTAAATCAAAAAAGATCGATCCAATACGTATAAAATTCAGTTTGACAAAGTAGACATAACATTTTGACAAAAATTTCTACAGAAATAAAATTTTAACAAAATTTTCTATAGAAATAAAATTTTCACAAAATTTTCTACAGAAATAAAAATTTTGACAAAATTTTCTATAAAAATAAACTTTAAAAAAAAAAAATATTGTATAGAAATAAAATCTTGGTAGATTATTTTTGGCTCGAGTGGCAACCATGATTATGAACCGAATAAAATTTGAACAAAATTTTCTATAGATATAAAATTTTGAAAATCTTTCTCACAATTTTGACAAAATTTTCTATAGAAATAAAATTATGGTTGATTATTTTTGGCTCTAATGGCAACCATGATTATGAACCGATATGGACCAATTTTTGTGTGATTGGACCAATTTTGGTATGGTTATTAGCGACCATATACTAACACCACGTTCCTAATTTGAACCGGATCGGATGAATTTTGCTCCTCCAAGAGGCTCCGGAGGTCAAATCTGGAGAACGTTTTATATGGGGGCTATATATAATTATGGACCGATATGGACCAATTCTGGCACGGTTGTTAAAGATCATATACTAACACCATGTTCAAAATTACAACCGGATTGGATGAAATTTGCTTCTCTTGGAGACTTCGCAAGCCAAATCTGGGGATCGGCTTATATGGGGGCTATATATAATTATGAACCGATGTGGACCAATTTTTGCATGGTTGTTAGAGACCATATAACAATATCATGTACCAAATTTCAGGCGGATCGGATGCAATTTGCTTCTCTTTGAAGCTCCGCAACCCAAATCTGGGGATCGGTTTATATGGGCGCTATATATAATTATGAACCGATGTGGACCAATTTTTGCACGGTTGTTAGAGACCATATACCAATACCATGTACCAAATTTCAGCCGGATCGGATGAAATTTGCTTCTCTTTGAGGCTCCGCAAGCCAAATCTGGGGATCGGTTTATATGGGGGCTATATATAATTATGGACCGATGTGGACCAATTTTTGCATGATTGTTAGAGACCATATACCAACACCATGTACCAAATTTCAGCCGGATCGGATGAAATATGCTTCTCTTAGAGGCTCCACAAGCCAAATCTGGGGATCGGTTTATATGGGGGCTATATATAATTAAGGACCGATATGGACCAATTTTTGCATGGTTGTTAGAGACCATATACCAACATCATGTACCAAATTTCAGCCGGATCGGATGAAATTTGCTTCTCTTTGAGGCTCCGCAAGCCAAATCTGGGGATTGGTTTATATGGGGGCTATATATAATTATGGACCGATGTGGACCAATTTTTGCATGATTGTTAGAGACCATATACCAACACCATGTACCAATTTTCAGCCGGATCGGATGAAATATGCTTCTCTTAGAGGCTCCACAAGCCAAATCTGGGGATCGGTTTATATGGGGGCTATATATAATTAAGGACCGATATGGACCAATTTTTGCATGGTTGTTAGAGACCATATACCAACATCATGTACCAAATTTCAGCCGGATCGGATGAAATTTGCTTCTCTTTTAGGCTCCACAAGCCAAATCTGGGGATCGGTTTATATGGGGGCTATATATAATTATGGACCGATGTGGACCAATTTTTGCATGATTGTTAGAGACCATATACCAACACCATATACCAAATTTCAGCCGGATCGGATGAAATATGGTTCTGTAAGAGGCTCCACAAGCCAAATCTGAGGGCCCATTTTCAATACCATCCGACCTACATCGATAACAACTACTTGTGCCAAGTTTCAAGTCGATAGCTTGTTTCGTTCGTAAGTTAGCGTGATTTCAACAGACGGACGGACGGACGGACATGCTTAGATCGACTCAGAATTTCACCACGACCCAGAATATATATACTTTATGGGGTCTTAGAGCAATATTTCGATGTGTTACAAACGGAATGACAAAGTTAATATACCCCCATCCTATGATGGAGGGTATAAAAATTGCGTTCCGCAATCGTGAACGGGCGGTGACAACATGAAATGGAAACGTTGGCAAAAAATCAAAACGAAATGTTCACGATTTCGTCCACGGGCGTTCACGATTTCATGAACGGCATTCGTTTTTCTTTGGCCATGAAAATTCTTAAAATAATCCTTAGACGTTGTTATGGCATCTCCGCCGGTGGTGCAATGTGATAAGGCGACTGTTAATGCGTATGGTGCAGACGACACAGGTTCGAGTCACGGTAGCGGAAATCTTTTTTTTGATTTTGTTTTTAAATTCGTAACCATTACAACACATGTGTGTTGATTCACTTTCATGAACGGATCATTTTGAAATGACCACGCCGTTTATGATTTTTTCTATGGGTGTATGTACAAAGAACCAAAATAAAATTGACTAAAATCGCAAAATTAATTGATTGAATAAAATTTAACTACAAACAAATAATATTTTTGCAATAAAATTAAGTTAAATTAAGCGTTAATTTAACTACGAAATTCTGTGAATATATTAATTTTAATATTAAACTTAATTTCAGATACAATATACTTTTTAATTGCAAATATTTTTCAGTTTTTTTTCATGTAAATTTACATTCGACATATTTTAAATTTAATAATAAAATAATTTATTGTTTTTTTTGAAAAATCTTGTATTATAAATAAAGAAAAAAAAAACAAAATTTAGTTTAGTTTTCAGTATTTTTACTATTTTAGTAATTTTTTTCTTCAGTTTAATAGCTATTATTTGCCATTACTTATTTATATATTTATCTCCGACCAAAATATTTAATAATATTTAATTGAAATTATTTTCAGGTTGTTAACAATTACAAGAAAATATTAAAAAAAATAATTTTTAATTGCATAATTTGATATGATTTAATTGAAAGCTTGATTGGAACAACTAATTTCTTAAAACATGCGTTGTTTCTAATTACATTAAAAAATTAATTTTTTTACTCAATTAACTTTTAATTTGAAAGCGACAATACACTTTTTTGTATATACTTTTTTACTTTATTAAAATATTAATTGGAATAATTATTAAATTAATTAAAAACCTAAAAATTTTCAAAAAGGTTCAAATTGTTTTAATTTTGTTTAAAAGTATTAATTAAGTTTTTAATTGGACAGAATTTTTTAAAGGAAATATTTTGGTGATACTTTTTTAGTGAGTGCAAATATGTTTAACTCAATTCAAATTAAATAATATAACAAATTTTTATTTGTGTCAAAACATTTTATGTTTAAAAAGAAATAAATTAAATTTTTTAATACCTATTTTTGTTATAACAACAAATATTATTCTTCAAAAATATAAATCTAATATTTCTTATCTTTAAAAAAAATCTTGCATTTGCTTCGTCTAGAATATTCCATAAAATTTGCATTTTATCTATACCATATTTTAAACTTATTAACCATGTACATACTCACATATATATTTGAAATACCTGCAGCCATTTCATTATTTAAATAATGTGTTTATACCCATATACATATATGCCCATAAGTACATACTTATCTCATATACACAAATGTCCTGACGCACATACACACACACACGCCAATATCTGTACATGATTATGTGCTCATTTACCATTTTTTAGATGCTACTTATGAATTCACACAACATTCATACATAGGCCAAGACGACGACGACAACAACGAAGTCTACGATTTTGATGTTGTCGTCAACCAACCAAGCACACCAAGTATATGTTGGTTGATGGCCCAGCACCAGCCTCTGGCCTCTGATGTATGCAAAATTATTTACCATTTACTGGTATAGAGAAATTCCCCTAATTATAGAAGAACTGAACTGAGACACAGGCTGAGACTCATTATGGGGCCCCTGGAAATATTTGCTTGCATGCCGGCCAACCAACTTACCGCCCACCTATTTAAAAATCTCAAGACCCCCCTACTTATTGGGAAAAATATTTGGAGGGTGATGACATTTTCCAAAAATTTTATATAAAAAATTCAAGCTAGCATCAGAACGCTGGTAGCTGCGGTGTGCCCAAATGTGCAGAGCCATCAGAAGAAGCAAAACGTCTTCGTGAGGTGCGAAGATGAATGCACACACACGAGAAGTGAGCAGTAAAAGCTCTGCATTGGCAATCGGCTGCGCTGTTTCGCTAAGTATTGATTAGGGTAAATTAGGTAAACACACATAATGACAAAGCCATGCATGTGAAACATGCTGTTGCCAACAAATGTTAACAACAGTCAACGTTGACGTCCTTGAGAGCATCGACAGCACTGATTTCATGCGACAAAATGCCATCTTTGCATGCTAACACTATGCAACAACAAAAAAGACACATTTAATTCCTTAGAAAGTAGGTCTAAGTGAAGGAGGTATAAATGAAAACGCAGCAATCCAGTAAACACAGATCTAAAATATTATCTTTGGCGGTAGATGACCGTGGAGCCTCTATGGTAGGTTTACTTAGACTATTCAATCCATTGTGACACCACGAGTGGTGAATTCGCGATTGATCCTTTTATGCAAGGTGGACATGCTTAGTGTGGGCAACGATTAGCCCATGCCCATGTCACGGAGCACATGGACGTGGCTCCTCAAAACCCGCACGCAGAGAAGGAATATGATCACCTCAAACATGTTTAAGAGCAAAATGTTATTTTTGTATGGTGACCATGTAACATATTTGTCACTAAAATGTTATTGTCTCGTCAAATATAACCTGCTTGCCGAAATCAGTTACATGATTTCCGATAAAATAACATGGCTGCGAAAACCATGTTACATGGTCACCAACCAAAAATAACATTTTGCTCTTAAAACATGTTTGAGGTGATCATATTCCTTCTCTGCGTGCGGCATTCGTTAAACTATCATTGAGAATTCACTCGAATGCCAACCGATCATGTCTCCACCAATTTTAAATTTTAAGACACGCAATTTACACAATATTGAGGTCAAAATTTAAATTAAAACAAAGTTTTTTTTATGAAAAGGAAGTTTATAATCGTTTTTTTTTTTTTAAAATAGTTTCTTTACATTTGGAATAGAGGTGTGCACGTGAGTAATAGTTTACTCACGCACACTCACGACTGAAAAATCATACTAACGCACACTCACGCACGATATTTTTTGGTAGGACTCACGCACACTCACGAAAAGAAAATTTGTAATCACGCACACTCACGCACGAAAACGTCGTGACTCACGAAAAATATCGTGACTCACGAATAATTTTATGATTAATTTACCTTACCGAAGTATCTGAAAACATGAGCATTATTAAAATCGAGAGTGTTATTAAACTCTTAACATCCCAGGTGTCACTAAAATTGTAATTGAATTTAACTCTTAAGCGTTTTATGTTGGTGAGCAGGAATATTTTCGTGAGTGTAATTCGTTACTCGCGCACACTCACGAAGATATTATTTTCGTGACTCATGCTCACGCACGACATTTTGGTTTGTTAATCACGCTCACGCACACTCACGCTGTTGTCATGAGCGTGACTCACGCACGAATCAAGAAAATTTTCGTGAGTCACGACAGTTTCGTTTTACGTGCACATCTCTAATTTGGAACAAGAATCTTTGAAATGTGCAACCCCTCTGTTGCAGTCATATATCCTTGAAGTAAGACAAAGTTTCTTAAAGTACACAGAAAAAATTCCGTGACTCTCTCAAAATAGTACAGAATTTCTTAAATGCACCTATCTTGAACTCCTTATTGTGACATTTTTGCAATTTAGAGCTCCAATTTTTTTCTTCAAACTAGGAAAAACAAGTGAAAAACAATAATTAATAAATTTTCTTTTCTGTTTTATTTATTTTTTTTATTGTGTAAACTAGTGTAAGTTGTTGGTAAAATATGCAAATTTACCCTCTGCATTTCAAGCAATTGAGCTAGTGTACAAGTGAGCATCACAAAGAAGCACACACTCATGTACTATGTGGGAGATGCATGCCTGTGAGAAGTTGTTGTACTTAATATAATAAGTTCTGCTTAGAGCTTTGCTGCTTTCTCGCTCTGCTGCTATGTTAGCGTTCGGTTTACGTCGAAGACCAACATCTTCGCCTCTTCGTATAATACAGGCTTTTGCCTATGCTCACTCTTGCACATACACAAACGCACAACATCTCATTTAGAGTTATAAAGACACGAAGATGTTGTTGATATGCAAAAATATACGAAGACATTAAAACGAATTTTAAAGAAACCATAATGAGCATAAAGTTTTAAATGAGGGGGTGGCACAATGGGCGCTGCTATATTACGATATCCTAAATCAAAGATTTATGTGTGTGTGTGCATAGGCATGTGTGTAAAATTAATTAGGGGAAGATTCTCTAACTCATTCCCATTAAATTTAATATCCAGTTCCACCTAAGCCACCCAATAAAAATTGAAACTTTACCAATACATTTCACTTTTTGGAGATATTTCTATGGTTGTTATTGCTGTTGCTATTTTTCTGCTCTTGTCTGGAAGAGAAAATTTTTTGGGAACATTTGTTGGTTTATGTATGCCAACAACAAAATTTAAATTGCGCGCGCGTTTTATAGACTTTGGGTGCTACACACACATGTCGGTGTGTGTGTGTACGCGTTATCATGTAAATGTGTTTATGTTTTAAAATACATAAAATAAAAGTAAATTTGAATATTCAAATCCACAGCGAATGTATGAGGCGCGTTGCACGTCGTCCGTATTCGTTTACTAGCTTCGCGGTCTAACTTCGTGAGAATGTATGTCAATGAACAATTTTTCAATTTTTGTTTACTTTTTTCACCTCTTGCCACCACGAAATACAACAACTACACCAAATGGGGCGAAATTTCAGTTAGTTTGCCTACATGTATTTGAATAGAGAGTGTCAAAGTATGGGTAAATCCCGAAATATTGGTTATTTCGTGGTAGCGAAAACTTACAGGAAACATTTTTAATATTTCATAGGAAATTTAACGCACATTTAAAGCAAAACTTCTCTAGGCATGGCATACATACGTATGTATAGAAATCATAGCATGTATGGACATGTTGGTGTGGGGATAAGTGAGTTGTTGGGTTTATTCCCCCCCCCCCCCCCCCCCCTCATCAACGACCAAAAAATTATTATTGATTCAATGCATTCTAAATCAATTCATGAGCACAGCCCCCTTTGTGCAACTCCCCTCCAACAATCATGTGGCATTGTGAAACTTAAACTAGTAACTAGAAATATATGCAATTGTGTGTGTATGTGAGTTGGAATATTTTGGAGTGTGGGTAAATTAAAAACCACCCATTGTTAAAAATAATCATTATAAAAGCTGCACAAGCAGCCTAAAACGACACAAAAACGCCATATTGATAAGAATATGAGAAACGTTCACACAAATACACGTATTCATAGGGATCCGTATAAAGTGTATAATAAGCACTACAGGTCGATTCGTTTACATACGTAAACAGCATTAGCAGCAGCTATATAAAATCATCATCACATTAGCAGTCGTAGCAGAGAAATTTTTACAGGATACGGATATAGTAATATACGCATTTTTATACATACATATATTCACAAAACTAAATAAATAAATAACCATATACTATATATAAACACACATGTAAAGATATTAAAATTCTTGTATATTTGCAAAAAAAAACATATATATTTATGTGTATTTATATATTTGTATGAGTGTTTATATTAAGAGAAATAGCCTAAGGTACAATAATTCAATTTAAATTAGGATGGTTGATAATAAAATAAATATGCAAACAATTAAAGTTCTAACCACACAATATTAATCTTGACAATAAGACTTAGTATTTTACATTCCACAAAATTAAACTTTCCACCTGAAAAATATTTGAATACTATTGTATTCTTTTATATAGAAAATGTAAAGTTTTGCGAAATAAAATACAGATGCGAAAACATTATTGTAAAACTATTTTCTATTAAAACCAAATTCAACTAAATTTTTAATTATTTGTATCGATTTATTTTTATACCCTTTACCACTACTGTGGTACAGGGTATAATAAGTTTGTGCATTTGTATGTAACGCCAAGAAGGAAAAGTCTGAGACCCATCGTTTAGTATACCGATCGTCTTAGAATTAAATTCTCAGTCGATTTAGCGATGTCCGTCTGTCTGTCTGTCTGTTCATGTATTTTTGTGCGCAAAGTACAGGTCGCAGTTTAAGTCCGATCGTCCTCAATTTTGGCATAGGGTCGTTTTTTGGCACAAAGACAATCGCTAGTGATTTTGGAAAAAATCGGTTCATATTTAGATATAGCTGTCATATATATTTATCCCCGATCTGGTCATAATTGGCGTGTTTATCAACCGATTTTCTTCAAATTCCGTACATCCTCATTTTTTATGAGTCTCAAAAAACTTGCAAAATATCAGCCAAATCGGTTCAGATTTAGATATAGCTCCCATATATATCCTTCGTCCGATTTAGACTCATATGGCAACAGAGGCCAAAGTTTACTACCGATTTACGTGAAATTTTGCATAAAGAGTAGAATTGATATTCTACCAATGCTTGGTAAATTTGATTGAAATCGGTTCAGATTTAGATATAGCTCCCATATATATCTCTCGTCCGATTTAGACTCATATGACCACAGAGGCCAAAGTTTACTACCGATTTACGTGAAATTTTGCATAAAGAGTAGAATTGACATTCTACCAATGCTTGGTAAATTTGATTGAAATCGGTTTAGATCTAGATATAGCTCCCATATATATCTTTCGTCCGATTTGCACTTATATGGCCTCAAAACCCAGAGTTTTGCCGTGATTTAGTTCAAATTGTTCCTTGTGCAACAAGGAGTACGTTTAACAGTATCGGTACACACAAAAATTTTTTTTTCTGATTCAATCACGAAATTAATTGATCCAATTAATTTTTTAATTGAAATGTCTTCAATCACGAAAATGATAGTATCAATCAGAGTTTTAATTGGGCATAGAAAAAATTCTTGATTAAAAAATTAATTGATTTCATTACAAAATTTCAATTAATTTTTTAATTGATTCAATTAAAAATTTAATTGTTGTTGATTGCAAAACTCAATTAATTTATTAATTAAAAAAGGTAACTACTTTCAATTACATTTTGAATTGGCTTAGAATTTTTATATGGATTAACAATTGATTGTTTGAAAAAAAAATTTAATTAAAAATTTAAAAAAAATGTTCATCACTTTTTTAACTGACTTAGTCTTCCGAATTTGATTAAAAAGTTAATTGTATCAATTAATTTTTTAATTAAAAATTTTAAAATTTTCAATCATTGACTTAATTAACTTAATGTTTCTATCATGATTAAAAAGTTAATTGTATCAATTAATTTATTAATTGAAAAAATTTTCAACTTCAATTAACTTTTTAATTGGAAATATTTTGGTGATATTTTTTTCTGTGTAAGTGTGCCAAATTTGTTTTAAATCGGTTCAGATTTAGATATAGCTCCCATATATATCTTTCACCCGATTTATACTCAAATGACCATGGGGGCCAAAGTTAAACTCCCATTTACGTTAAATTTTGCAGAGATAACAGAATTATTATTCTAACTATGCATGTCAAATTTAGTCGAAATCTGTTCAGATTATATATAGCTCCCGTTATGTATACACCAGAGTTGGGAAAATATGATAGACTATTTCATATTTCATGCTATTTCCCATTTTCAATGGGATTTTCCTCCAATTGACTGCATAGTTTCCATGGAGAATATATTTAATATGATATTTAAGTGTGTCCAGTTTGATCTAATTTGGTTCAGATTTAGATAAAGCCTCCATATATACGTTTTTCCTGTTTATACAAATATGGCCAAAATTCCCACACTTTACACAAAATTCTGTGATAATTTCCCCATATCTTAGTCATATCCTACACACTCTAATGCCAGACTTTCCACAGAACGGTTGAGTTTTAAATAAGGCTCCAAGTCGCCCGACTTGACCAAATAATATATCACAACCAACACTTGACCACATATCTTGGCAAGATCTAACCAATATCCTTGTAAAATCGTCACTGCTGAGTAGCAAAAATTGTAAATGTTACTCAAATTGTCCTATATCTCGAATACATAAGTATCGCCAGATAAATCGCAAACGCTCTTTTGTTCAATTGCCTCAAAATTTCTCTCGCTTCATATTTCCCATATTTGTATACCCTGCGCCACACTGTGGAACCGGGTATTATAAGTTAGTGCATATGTTTGCAACACCCAGAAGGAGACGAGATAGACACATGGTGTCTTTGTCAAAAATGCTCAGGGTGGGCGGTTGAGTCGATATAGCGATGTCCGTCTGTCCGTGAACACATTTTTGTAATCAAAGTCTAGGTCGCAGTTTTAGTCCAATCGACTTCAAATTTGGCACAAGTATGTGTTTTGGCTCAGAATATATCCCTATTGATTTTGGAAGAAATCGGTTCAGATTTAGATATAGCTCCCATATTAATATTTCGCCCGATATGGACTTATATCGCCCCAGAAGCCAGAGTTTTACCCTAATTTGCTTAAAATTTTGCACAAAAAGAAAATTAGTACTATAGTCAAGTGTGCAAAATTTTATTGAAATCGGTTCAGATTTAGATATAGCTCCCATATATATCTTTCGCCCGATATGGACTAATACGGTCCCAGAAGCCAGAGTTTTACCCCAATTTGGTTGAAATTTTGCACAGGGAGTAGAATTAGCATTATAGCTATGCGTGCCAAATTAGGTTGAAATCGCTTCAGATTTAGATATAGCTCCAATATATAGCTTTCGGCCGATTTACACTCATATGACAACAGTGACCAAACTTTTACTCCTATTTAATTGAACTTTTGCACAGGGAGTAGAATTAGCATTGTAGCTATGCGTGTCAAATTTGGTTGAAATCGGTTCAGATTTAGATATAGCTCCCATATATAGCTTTCGGCCGATTTACACTCATATGACCACAGTGGTTAAACTTTTACTCCGATTTAATTGAAATTTTGCACAGAGAGTAGAATTAGCATTATAGCTATGCGTGCCAAATTTGGTTGCAATCGGTTCAGATTTAGATATAGCTCCCATATATATGTTTTTCTGATTTCAACAAAAATGGTCAAAATACCAACATTTCATTGTAAAATCGCCACTGCTTAGTTGAAAAGTTGTAAACATGACTCTAATTTTCCTAAACTTCTAATACATATATATCGAGCGATAAATCATAAATAAACTTTTGCGAAGTTTCCTTAAAATTGCTTCAGATTTAAATGTTTCCCATATTTTTTTACTAACATTGTGTTCCACCCTAGTGCATTAGCTGACTTAAATTTTGAGTCTATAGATTTTGTGGAAGTCTATCAAATTCTGTCCAGATCGAGTGATATTTAAATGTATGTATTTGGGACAAACCTTTATATATAGCCCCCAACACATTTGACAGATGTGATATGTTATCGAAAATTTAGATCTACAAAGAGGTGCAGGGTATAATATAGTCAGCCCCGCCCGACTTTAGACTTTTCTTACTTGTTATTAATATATTTTATTATTATTTTTTTACACTGGTTTAATTTATTTTTATTTAGTTTTTTATTAGTTTTGTATTAGTAGTATTATTTATTTGTTTGAGAAACCCCAATTTTGCAAATATATATTTTATATTCAATTTCAAGCCAATACTTGTTGTACCTTAATTATTGTACCCAGATATATTTTTGTCATATTTGTCTTCACATCATTTTTGCACACCGAAAAAAGTTTATACGTTAAAAGTACGAAATTTGTCATTGTTTTACAACCAAAGAACTTTTCATTAAAAGAACGAGATATTATGTTCTTTTAACGAAATTTGTTCTTCATAACTGTATATAAAACTTTCGTACTCTTTAAAAAAAAATTCGTACTTTTTATGAAATAGTTTCGTACTTTTTATGAAATAGCTTCGTACTTTTTATACCTTCCACCATAAGATGGGGGGTATATTAACATTGTCATTCCGTTTGTAACACATCGAAATATTGCTCTAAGACTCCATAAAGTACATATATATATTCTGGGTCGTTGAGAAATTCTGAGTCGATCTAAGCATGTCCGTCCGTCTGTTGAAATCACGCTAACTTCTGAACGAAACCAGCTATCGACTAGGTCGGATGGTATTGCAAATGGGCCATATTAGACCACTTTTACGTATAGCCCCCATATAAGCCGACCCCCAGATTTGGCTTGCGGAGCCTCGTAAAGAAGAAACTTTCATCCAAACCGGTTGAAATTTGGTACATGGTGTCAGTATATGGTCTCTAACAATCATGCAAAAATTGGTCCATATCGGTTCATAATTATATATAGCCCCCATATAAACCGATCCCCAGATTTAACCTCCGGAGCCTTTTGGAGAAGCAAAATTCATCCGATCGGGTTGAAATTTGATATGTGGTGTTAGTATATGGTCTTTAACAACCATGCCAAAATTGGTCCATATCGGTCCATAATTATATATAGCCCCCATATAAACCGGTCCCCAGTCTCCGGTGCCTTTTGGAGAAGCAAAATTCATCCGATCCGGTTGAAATTTGGTACATGGTGTTTGTATATGGTATTTAACAACAATGTCAAAATTGGTCCATATCGGTCCCATATAAACCATTTCCCAGATTTGGTTTTGGAGCCTCTTGGAGGAGCAAATTTCATCTGATTCAATTGAAATTTGGTACATTGTACTAGTATATGGTCATTAACAACCATGCCTAACTAGGCCCATATCGGTCTATTGTTATATATAGCCCTCAGATAAACCGATTCTCAATCACACAAAAATTGGTCCATATCGGTTCATAATTATATATAGCCCTCATATAAAGCGACCCCCATATTTCAATTCTGGCTCTCTAATTACCGCGCAAAAGTCCATATCGGTTCGTAATTATTTGTAGACTTACCTATATATACCTTTTTTGGCTAATATATACCACTTAAAAATTAGAAGACGATGTTAAGAAGTTTTAAGGTACCTTGTCATCGGTAAGTATTACCACAACCCAAGTAATTCGATTGTGGATGACAGTCTTTCGTTGAAGGTTCTACGCAATCCATACATAAGATTCGGCCTGGCCGAATTTACGGCCGTATATACTTGTTTTTTAATTGAAATTGCTACAAACACCAAACTATTTATTTATATTCTTAATTTGAAATACTTTTTTATTTAATTAAAATGTTAATTTGATTAAAAAATTAATTTTGCTAGTTAATTTTTGAATTGATTACGTTCTCAACTTCAACTAACTATTTTAATTATTTTGGTAATATTTGTTTTTTGTCTTTGTATATCGAAACTAATTATTCCGACCAACATTTTCAATTATATTTCTTATTGCAAATAATTGTTTATAAAAATAAATAAAATAAATATTTGGTTATTTGGTTTAAGTGTTAATTTTAAAGACAGTAAACTTTTTTAAATCCCGTTCTTAACCATTTTTTTTAACTCGATTAAAAAATTAATTGTGTTCCTGTTTCGTTACATTTTCAACTTTTATCTACTTTTTTACTTGGAAATATTTTGGTGCAATTTTTTTTCCTTTGGAAGATTTTGTTTTAAACGCTGAATTGTATTGAGAGAAAAAATATTGTAAAATAAAAATTGAGGATAGAACCGAGGACCGATTTACTTTAAAATTATCTTGGTGGTTGAAGTAGTATATCTATAACATACATATACATATATATCGTTATGCAATAATTATTTTTCACAAAATTTGTACACTATTTACTCCAACTCGAATGAACAAAACAAAAAAAAAAGAAAAACAACAACCAACAACATACGGTTTTAATCCCACATATGTGCATGTATATGCAGGGAACAGTGTAAAAATGTGGGTGAGATTTCTATCGCATGATTATGATCCTGACAGGCTATACCCAAAATGATTACAAAACATTTTAGTTTTCCACAAAATTTATTTGAATTGAATAATAATAGGGAAAAAAGCCACAAAACTGACCATCTGAATTGTTTTTTTTTTTTTTTTGAAAAAGGGATGAACTATACTTGTACAGTTTCCCTTAGATGCTTCGTGGATCTCTAAAGTAACTATCATCCCTCCCTCCCTCACTTACTCTCTGTTTAACGCTTTTTAATTGAATTTTCAAATAAAAATTGGTGGCCTGTTAGGAACCTATCAACGCATCTCATACATCTGTGAATAACTGGCGCTGAAGTGTTTTTCACGTTGTTTTTTTTTTTTTTTTGAAATGCCGCTTACTCATGCGTTTAGCATTCATCGATCCATCCACCACCCGCATTAAGGCTAATTAACAATTATGAGAATATAAAGAATCCCTCAATGCCCTTGCCCAAAATTCAGTTTTCTAATTTTTTGTGAAACTAATCATTTTCATGTTCTAAGTAGCCTTAAGATACAGGTCTTACATTCTTTGGCTGGGGCAATTATTATCCTTGTCTTCTTGAGGATTTTTTGTTGCTGAAATTTTAAACAATAGTCCTGCATTTCTGCCCTCTAACAACTTGTGGCCAAAGTGAGCCATGAATTCTTCTTGCAAGTAACATCATGTGCACTATCATCATGAGCATCACCATCCTTGTCCAGTTGGCATTTATGGGCGATTAAAAGTAGCCGTTGATAATCTTCGGTGGCGGTTTTTATGGTTTGTTGTGTGAGGTTTTGTTACTCGTTAACTATTCCGGGAAAAAAAAAAACAAAACTTAATTTATTATTGTAAATATTTTTAATGCAGCGAATTTGAAATCTATGTCCCCATCCAACAGATGACCATGTGGTCTTGGTAAAAGGCGTAGCAAATTTTTAAATGTTTAGGGGCGTGTAAATCATCTTAGAGAAACTTAGACAACAGAGAGAGTTTTCCAAGATATTGAAAATGCATTTGGCAAATTAAATAAGAAATGAATTTGTGGAAAAAGCACCCAAAAAAAAGTGAACCCACCAAGAAAGAAAACAATAGAAAATTTAAACTGAAATACACTCAAAAAAAGTGAACTCTCTATTTCACTAAAGCCAATTTAACTTTATTTTAATTCATGGAATTATTATGTTTGGTGAAAGTTTCCTTTACTCTAATAATTTTGTGCGTACGTTAGTTAAATTAACTAAAACCGAGGAAAAAAATATAACAGGTTGGCTGATAAGTCCCCGGTCTAACACATAGATACATGCGTATTATTTTTATATAGTACCAACCTTCAAATGATTCGTGTCAAAATTTGACGTCTGTAAGTCAATTAGTTTGTGAGATAGAGCGTCTTTTGTGAAGCAACTTTTGTTATTGTGAAAAAAATTGACAAAAAGGAATTTCGTGTTTTGATAAAATACTGTTTTCTGAATGGAAAAAATACGGTGGAAGCAAAAACTTGGCTTGATAATGAGTTTCCGGACTCTGCCCCCAGGGAAATCAACAATAATTGACTGGTATGCAAAATTCAAGCGTGGTGAAATGAGCACGGAAGACGGTGAACGCAGTGGACGCCCGAAAGAGGTGGTTACCAACGAAAACATCAAAAAAATCCACAAAATAATTTTGAATGACCGTTGATCGTTGAACTTGATCGAGATAGCAGAGGGCTTAAAGATATCAAAGGAACGTGTTGGTCATCAATATTTGGATATGCGGAAGCTCTGTGCAAAATGGGTGCCGCGCGAGCTAACATTTGACCAAAAACAACAACATGTTGATGATTCTGAGCGGTGTTTGCAGCTGTTAACTCGTAATACACCCGAGTTTTTCCGTCTATATGTGACAATGGATGAAACATGGCTCCATCACTACACTCCTGAGTCCAATCGACAGTCGGCTGAGTGGACAGCGACCGGTGAACCGTCTCCGAATCGTGGAAAGACTCCGCTGGCAAAGTAATGGCCTCTGTTTTTTGAGATGCGCATGGAATAATTTTTATCGATTATCTTGAGAAGGGAAAAACCATCAACAGTGACTCTTATATGGCGTTATTGGAGCGTTTGAAGGTCGAAATCGCGGCAAAACGGCCCTATATGAAGAAGAAAAAAGTGTTGTTCAACCAAGACAACGCACCGTGCCACAAGTCATTGAGAACGATGGCAAAAATTCATGAATTGGGCTTCGAATTGCTTCCCCACCCACCGTATTCTCCAGATCTGGCCCCCAGCGACTTTTTCTTGTTCTCAGACCCATAAGCTTAGGAAGGCCTCTGGGGAGGGGGCTTAGACCCCCACAAAAAAATTTTAGCCACCCCCCCCCCCCCCAGAATTTGAAAACCTATTTACGATTTTCCATTTTTATAAAAACTAAACAAGCCCAGCCAAAAAAGTAATGAAAATGATCTTTTTGGATCCGAAAGTGGTGCAAAATTGGCGAAGAAGCGATGAATTTAACATGGGCTTGTCATAGGACGGAAGTCCTCCATTCCAACAGCCGTTGCACTGAATTTGCATCACTCCTTTAGGTGTGATCCGAATTCAATGTTTTGAATGTATATTAAAAAATTCTGTTATATTTTGTCAAATAAATAATTTTTATAATTTTTAATGGATTCTAATGCATGTCGGAACGTTTGACCTCAAATATTTTTCAAAATTCACAAGTTTTTCAGATTGGATTTAGAATTTTTTTTCGACAAAATTTAAATTATTTGTACCATTTTATGAATTCTTACTTCGTTTTTAAGGTATTTGAAACAAAAAAGTTAAAATTTCCCATTAAAAGTATGAAAAAACCAAATTATAAAAAATTGAATTTAAAGAACTTCCTGAGTAGTTAAAATAAAGAACATCATTGGGAGTACATCTTCTGGAAGTGCTTTTAAAGTTGTGCCTTTGGAAGAACTTCCAAATTTTTTTGCTGGGAAATGTGTGGAACTACTTTTAGTTGCTTTATTATAAATTAATTTTTGAGTTATTTTGATGTCTAATTTTTTTTATTCATTTTTATGAAATAAATCATTAATTGAAATATAAATAAATGAAATATAAATTTTTAGCTAGGGGGGCTGTAGCCCCCCCCTAGGAAAATTGTCAAGCTACGCTAATGCTCAGACCTCAAAAAGATGCTCGCAGCGAAAAAATTTGGCTGCAATGAAGAGGTGATCGCCGAAACTGAGGCCTATTTTGAGGCAAAACCGAAGAACTACCAAAATGGTATAAAAAATTGGAAGGTCGTTATAATCGTTGTATCGCTCTTGAAGGGAACTATGTTGAATAATAAAAACGAATTTTGACAAAAAAAATGTGTTTTTCTTTGTTAGACCGGGGACTTATCAGCCAACCTGTTAGTTCAAGTCATTAAAGCAAAAAATTATTCAAATAAGAAACATTTGCTTACATTGGGCAAAATTTTAACTAAAAACAACTAATTTTCATGAACTAAAATAAAGTTAAGTTAGCATTAGCGCCCCCTTTTTTTGAGTGTATTTTTAAGTAAAAGAGTGCAGTAGATAATTTTGCATTACAGTATCAATAAATTACAAATATTTCTTTCAAATATTTTTTTAGAATTTTATGTGAACCCCTTCCACCAAAAAACAAATACTCCATTCCTATAAACAATGCTCCTCCCTTCCATTTTAATTTTTCCCAAATTTTCCCCATCTATTGGACAAATAAACATGCATATGTCTTAAGTGCTCACATAATAACAAATGAGGTAATGTGTTGTGAGCCCCATGTAACCCATTGCGTTATTTTTAACTCCCTCTCTTCAACCTCTCATTATGGATTTTGTTATTGTTTATTTTTTCTTTCACTTACCCATTACCCAACTAAGAATTTTCTCAAATTTTCCATTTCAATGTAGTAGTCGTCGTTATTCGTGTCGCGTTAATGAAAATGATGGCTTCCTAGGGGTTACGCCAACTGATGAAGTGAGTCCATCATTAAAGGGGGGAAGAAGGAAATGGCAAAGCCATGTTTTCATTCGATTTTAAGAAACACCACCCACCCTCTATGAAATTTCTTCACCTACATAAACATACATCCACAGACACACAAACACACACACACACATTCATATATAGAAAAATATAAAATGTTATTATTTGTTATGTGAATTTATGTACCATATACCTCTTCAAAAGGTATCACAGTTGTTTATTTTAAGCTAAAAGTGTTGTTTATATTATTTTGGTGGGGGAGGGTAAATTTGAGCATAACTATATTTTATTCACATGGCGCTTTATATAATTTGAAATTGTGAGAACAAATCAATTTCAAATCAACTTTCAGCTTAATATTAATGTAGAACTGAAAAGGACGCCATACTAAAACTCAGTCGAAATTATGGTGTTCCGCGGAAACCTACACGCTCAAAAAAAAAATCGCTTCTGTAACATATACTACCAAACATATTTTGCTTCAAGCATATACATTTTTGGGTATTGCCCAAACATTTATATATTTGATTTCTTCCAATATATAATATGTTTGAAAGCATATTGGTCTAAACAATATAATATGGTTGGGTAGTCTAAGTTCCAAACATTATGTATTTTTCCATTCAAATTCAATAATGTTGTCTTCCAAAAAACTATATGTTATTATGTGAACATATAATATGTTTGGAAACATTTTGAACCCAAAAATATTATATGCTTAGAAAAATTTTCTCCCAAAGAAGATTGTGTCCAAAAATTTTTTTCTGCCTAATTGTATATTCCCTCACATTTTCTCAATTCCACGAGTTTTTTTAGTTCTTAGCACCTTTATCGTAATACAAATTAAATTTTATAGTTTTAATTAAATTTTATAATTTTTTTAAATTTTACGTTTGCCGGACGGAGATTCGAACAGCGCACCACACAGTTTGTAAGCCAGCACACTAACCACAGGGCTACGTAGCTGTTATGGTCATCAAGAGATAATTATCGTTATAAGACATATGTACACGCTCACAAAAAATCGCTTCTGTAACATATACTCCCAAACATATTTTGCTTCAAGCATATATATTTTTGGGTATTGCCCAAACATTTCTATGTTTGATCTCTTCCAATATATAATATGTTTGAAAGCATATTGGTTTAAACAATATATGTTTGGGTAGTCTAAGTTCCAAACATTTTGTATTTTTGCATCCAAATTCAATAATGTTGTCTTCCAAAAAACAATATATGTTTGGGTAGTCTAAGTTCCAAACATTTTGTATTTTTGCATCCAAATTCAATAATGTTGTCTTCCAAAAAACAATATGTTATTATGTGAACATATAATATGTTTGGAAGCATTTTGCACCCAAAAATATTATATGCTTAAAAAAAATTCTCCCAAACAATATTGTGCTCAAAATTTTATTTATTTATTTATATATTTACAATCATAATGAATTATGAAAATAAAAAGGTAATATAGGTGCTAACAACAAAGTTTTTCGACCTGAATGCTCAAAATTTTGTTTCTGCCTAATTGTATATTCCCCCACATCTTTCTCACTTCCACGAGATTTTTTAGTTCTTAGCACCTTTTTCTGTAATACAAACATTGTAGAAGAAATTATTCAATTGTATGATTTTTTTATTTTAATTTTACCTTTTGCCGGACGGGGATTCGAACAGCGGACCACACAGTTTGTAAGGATCAAAGAAGTAGCTGATCAATTGCCCAAGGAAAAAAAAGTGTTAATTTTGTAATAACAAGCAACAACCACCAACTTAATTCAATATCGCTCCCTGTTAAATAGCGCTTCAAGCTACTAAACACATATATGTTTATAGGCTATTTCTAAATTAATATATGTTTGCATCCAAGCATATTATATTTACAAACATTTTATGTCGCAAACATAATATGTTCTAACATATTAACATATATGTCCCAAACATGTTATGCTAGTTTATGAACATTATATGCTTGCACTCAAAAATATTGTGTTTAAAAATTTGTTTTCCAAACATATAATGTTTATAGCCAAACATATGAAAAACAGTCTTTTTCATCCGTGTATATGGCATAGCTTGCGGCGCCCACGAGCCGATGCAAACATAACATTGTTTAACAACATAACATTGTTAAACATACATTTATTGGCGACGTGGAGCAGTGGTTGGTACGTCCGCCTTGCATGCCAAGGGTCCTGGGTTCGATCCCTGCTTCGACCGACACCATTTTTTTTATTTTTTTTTTTTTTACATATATACGTTCGGAATATCCTGAAAAGGTGTTCAACATTACATACTACTATATTAACTTTTTACTACGAAACTGTAAAGAGTGTCTTATAAAAGAAAAGAACAGTGCTTGATATAAACGAAATGGAATGATTTCAAATCATATATTATTTTTTATTGCAAAAATAAAAAATTTGTAACAAAAAAGGGTTTTGTACACAAGTTTGAAATTTTCGAAGAAATTCAAAAAACTCTTACAAAGGAAGAATGTGAAGTCGAGTAATATATAAATATTTTTCCATCGAATCCTAAAGTTAACGATAACCATACCAAGATACTTTACACTTCATTAGTACGAAGCAACCTTGAGTATGGTTCTATAACTTGGGATCCATATTATACAATTCACTCAAATAAGATTGAATCCGTCCAGAAGCAATTTCTTCTATTCTGCCTTCGACACAGAGGTTGGGATCGCCAGTCTTTACCATCGTATCAATTTCGCCTAAATCTTATAAAATTACCCTCACTGCAAAGTCGTAGAACTATGTTAAATATTTCTTTCATAATGAATATAATTCAAGGTGAAATTGATTCTGAGTTTCTTCTCAACAAACTGTCATTTAACATACCTGTTAGATGTAGCAGAAATTTTGAACCGCTAAAAATTTCGTATTATAGATCAGATTATGCAAACAACGATCCGTTACGAAGGTTATGCCTTCAGTTCAATAAATATTATGCCATTATAAATCTGTCTGAGCAACGAGTTGTTCTGAAGAGAAATATTATTGTACACTTAAATCAGTAGTTATCTTTATCTTTGTTTGTACATATTAGTCTGTAAGGATTTTGTATCTATAGACTTAATAAAAAAAAGCACATTATATTTAAATTCGAAACAATAATTTTACAACCAACACATAAATTTATTTAGGTGTGAACAATTGTTTGCTTTCTTTAATAATTTATTCTAAAGAAAATAAACTTATTCAATTGTTGTTTTGGTTCATTCCCCATCAAGTTATAATACAATTTGCCTAAAAAAGTTATAATGTTACTCTGGTTTTACCGATGCGAGTTTTGCCGTTAAAATGAGAAATAATTTTAGTGGCAAAACTCAAACTCAATGTCCGCTTTTATTTTCGAAAGTATCCGTCAACTCCTCTTGGACTACTTATTAATAAAGAGGAACTAAACTTTGTTTTTATAGATCTTACTGTTTAATTTTTCACTGTTTCCCAATGTTTTCATTTTACTGTAACAAATCTAAAAAGAGTACATTGAAAAAAATATTGTCGTGTGGCCAAAGATTTCATGTCCTTGAAATAAGAATACAAATTTTGCTTAGCTTAGACGACGCATTTCTCTAATATAAAGTTTTTTCCATGTTCAAAAGTCGATAAACTTTTCACTGAAGTCGTGTTGTCCTTATAATTAAGTGATTTGACTTGAAAATGGGTATCATAACATGAAAGAAAAATGTTTGAACTAAGGTCAACTTGACTTTAATAATTCAGAAAAAATCTTTAAAACTAATGAAATTGTCTTTAAATTTGTTGCATTTTTGCATCTTGACTACAAAGCAAAAATCGTTAAAAAAATAGGACATGTTTTTCAACACTTTATTTTAAAGACGTTTTTACTTGAAACATAGCACAATTTCTACTGTCTTGTTTTTAACGGACTTTTTATAGCATATGAAAAAAGTTGAAAAAGCGAAAAAAATAAAATTTGCTTCATAGAGTCAAATACATAAAAAACACATTTAAAAGAGAAATGTGTCTTAAAAGTATCCTTACTTGAATTCTCGGCTTCATTGGCTCGGAATCAATACCAATTTTAAAATAGAGACACAATCTTTGGGAACGGGCATGCTATTTTTCAGTGTATAGTGCCCTTTCGTTAGTTTTTATGAAGATCCCTTTAATTACCTTTGCTTGAATATTTTGACTTACTCGTCCTACACTCAAAAAAAAAAAAAGTGAACTCTCTATTTCACTAAAGCCAATTTAACTTTATTTTAGTTCATAGAAATATTATGTTTGGAGAAAGTTTTCTTTACTCTACTACTTTTTTGTGTACGTTAGTTAAATTAACTAAACCCGAGGAAAAAAATATACTTAAATGAAGCATAAAGATTAACTAAATTCGTGTCTTCCACAAAATAGTTCAGAATTTCTTTAAATTTGTAAATTTTACCAAAAATGCGTCTATCGTGAACTTCGTATGTCACGAAAGACATTCTTGCAATTTTGAACTCCAAGTTTTTTCTTCAAACTACAAAATTTTCTTTAACAAGTGAAAAAACTTAGTTATGTCTAATAAAATTTCTTGTGTTTGTCGAAAAATATTTACTTATTTTTATGACATCGGCGTGATGCCAACGTTTGTAATACTGTTTAGTTAAAATTTTCTACAAATATTCAAAATTTTCTAAAATTAAACGAAAGTTTTCTTCCTGGTGGTTCACTGTTTTTTCAGTGTACGTTCCGATTTGTTTTGACGAAACAAAAAAGTGCCCGCAATGCAAAAATGATAAATAAAACGCATCCTTTTTTTAAATGTCTTTTCTCTTGGTTCCGAATGAATTTTCTCTCCGAATACTCATTTTAATCCTTTTACTTAAGCATATACAATTTTTGGCGGTCTTATATCACAACATATATATGTTTCCTCTAAATTTGAAAATGTATACTTGTTTATATTCACACATAGTATTTTTCCAATCTTTAATGGAATTTTCTTTGTATATATATATATTTTTAAGGCGCCAATTGGTTACTTTCATTATTTTACTTCCAGCATAAACTTTATGTCTCTCTTTCCAAGAATATTATATTTACAATCATTTTATGTCCCAAACATAATATGTTCTAACATATTAACATATATGTCCCAAACATATTATGCTAGTTTATGAACATTATATGCTTGCACTTAAAAATATTGTGTTTAAAAATTTGAGTTCCAAACATATAATTTTTACACCCAAACATATGAAAAACAGTCTTTTTCGTCCGTGTATGCAAGCTGGGCATGCCAGTTATTGTCATAGGCGTAGGTAGGCCTCTGGGGAGGGGGCTTAGACCCCCCTAAAAAAATTTTAGCCCCCCTCCAATAATTTGAAATCCTATTTAAGATCTTCAAGTATTTTTATATAATGTTAAACAAGTAAATACACAAAGTTCAGCTAAAGACTTTCACACACAATCGAATTACTTGGGTTGTGGTAGCAGTTTCCGATGGCAATAAATAGTTTTATTTAACATAACATGAATATCTTAGTAACGCTGAAATGTTCTTTTTGGATCTGGAAGTGGTGCAAAAATGGCGAAGAAGCGATGAATTTAACATTGGCTTGTGTGCTCCGAATTCAGTGTTTTGAATGTGAATTAAAAATTTTTGTGATATTTTCCCACATAAATAAAATTTATAATTTTGTATGGTTTTTAAACCTTGTCTGAAACGTTTGACCGCAAATATTTTCAAATGGATTTAGCATTTTGCGGCAAAATTTGAATAATTTATACCATTTTATTAATTCTTATTCTTTACTGAAAAAAATACCCCTTTACAAATATTAAAAAATGAGTTATACAAAATTTAATAAAAAAAAACTTCCTGTGTAGTTAAATTAGTTAACTTCTTTGTGAGGACATTTTTGGAAGTGCTTTCAAAGTTGTGTCTTTTTTGCTGGGAAATTGAAGTTAGTTAATTGAACCTATAACTTCAGACTATTAATTTTTAGCTAATGGGGCTTTAGACCTCCCCCCCCCCCTAGGAAAATTTTCTAGCTACGCTAATGGGTATTGTACCATGGTGGCTCCCACAAGGCCTCCTAAACTTCCTAATATAGCTGATTTTTTAAGTTTCATATAAAATTTGCGCTATATTCAATATATATAATGTTCAATTAAATTTACTCTCGCGTATATTTCGGATGAAGTCGATGGAAAATATTCCAAAATTTTCATTGGCAAAATCGAGTCATAACATCCTAGCAGTTGCAAAATCAAATGATATCATGTTTTATCATCTCTCTCTCTCTCTCTATGTCATTCTATTCAAAATAACCACTGCCATTACCAAAAATCATCTGCTATCCCAGAACAAAATCAAAAATCGAAGTAAAAAAAAAAAACAAAACAAAATCACAACCCCATTTAGAGTATTTAACGGATGCATTTCGGTCCTTCAGAATGATACACCATACAAGATGATGATGGTGGTGGTGGTCTTAGTGGTGGTGATGGTCATTATCAAATATCCCAGTTGCAGTTAAACAATCAAAAGTGTGCCCGAAAAACGGAATAAAATCAAATAAAATTCCCAAAAAAGAAGACAAAAAAACGGAAAATGTGGAAAACAATGAAGAGACAACAGTAAAGACACGACGATACCCCAATGCCTGTTGACAATTGGATGAATGGACGCGTGTCCATGGGCCCAAGCGAAACAAAAACAAAATCATGGGCAGGAAAAATAATGTGATGAACTGTTTTCTATTGTTTATTGCCTTGACCGAAACTAAAGTGCCAGCAGGAGCAGCTGTTTTCACTATAGTCAGTGTATGTGTAACTCTGCGTATGTCTGTGAATTGCACGTGAATTCTGTTAATACGAGAAAACACCATTGCATTCAATAGAGTTTAAAGTTTTTAGATTTTTATAATATTTGAAAAAAAACTATCTCAGAAATGCATTCTTAAAATCATATATGTAAAACTAAAAACCGTCTATAATAAAATATTGCGGGTGATTTCGTACACAATGCTAAAATTAATTCTACTCTCAGGGCAAAATTTCAAGTAAATCAAAATGAAAATTTGGTCTCCGGCTGTTATATGGATCTAAATCGGGCGAAAGATATATATACGGAAACTATATCAAAATCTGAAGCGATTTCAATGAAATTTAGCATACTTGACCATCCATTGCAGGAAATTTGAAGGAAATAAAGGCAAAATTCTGGCCTCTAGGGCTAATTAAACCCATATGGGGCGAAAGATATATATTGGAGCTATATCTAAATCTGAACCGATTTTAACCAAATTTGGCATGTATAGCTATAATATTAATTCTACTCTCTGTGCATACACCGAAAAAAAGTGAACTGTTTTATAGGAAGAATGAACTACCACGCACGAAAATTGAACTAAATTTTACTCCACATTTTAAGATTTCCACAAAGCGTTGTTAAAACCACGAAATTTTAATGCCCTGTTGTACATTTTAACTGCAGTTCACGAAATTACATCTTCTCATAGAAGAAAAAATTAACAAAACGTAAAGAAGAAAATTATTGGCGCCAAATCATGACCATTTTAACCATACAGTAGTTCATTCGTACTAGTTTTGGGAATCATACGAAAATTTTCATTTGTTTTAGTTCATATTGAACTTATGCGTACGGTCATTGAACTTTATACTCATGTTTAGTTCATAATATTTTTGAGACATACTTAAAAAAAGTAAGATTTCATTAAGTTTCGATAAAAATAATAAAATTTAACAACAAGCAAATAATTTTTTTCTAATAAAAATAAGTTAAATTTAAATAAAAATCATAATAATAATATAAAAATTATTTGTTGGGGAAAATATCACAAAATTTTTTCTTGCTAAAATTTTTCTGGAGGGTCTAAGCCTTATGATGGGAGCTATATTTAAATCTGAACCGATTTCAACCACATTTAGCAAGGATTGGTAGAATATCAATGCGACTCTCTGTGCAATATGTGCAAAAATTTCACGTTAATCGGTGTTAAACCGTATGAGTCTAAATCGAGCAAAAGATATATATGGGAGCTATATTTAAATCTGAATCGATTTCAATTAATTTTGTTTCAATTGACGACAATATTAATTGTACTCCTTGTACAAAATTGTAAGCAAATCAGGGTAAAACTCTGACTTCTGAGACCATGTAAGTGCATATCGGGCGAAAGATATATATGGGAGCTATATCTAAATCTGAACCGATTTAGCTGATATTTTGCAAGTTTTCCGAGACTCATAAAATATTCAGATGTACGGAATTTAAAGAAGATCGGTTGATAAATACGCCTATTATGACCAGATCGGTGGTAAATATGTTATATATAACAGCTATATAAAAATCTGAACCGATTTTTTCCAAAGTCAAAGCGATTGTCTTTGTCCCAAAAAACGACCCTATGCCAAATTTGAGGACGATCGGACTTAAACGGCGACCTGTACTTTGTGCACAAAAATACATGAACAGACAGACAGACGGACGGACAGACGGACGGACGGACATCGTTAAATCGACTCAGAATTTAATTCTAAGACGATCGGTATACTAAACGATGGGTGTCAGACTTTTCCTTCTTGGCGTTACATACAAATGCACAAACTTATTATATCCTGTACCACAGTAGTGGTGAAGGGTATAAAAACCAGCCCAATCAACCTGCCACATATTTTCCTATATAATGAAGTCAAATAAAATTCCACAACTTCTTTATAACTTAATAAACCAATCATAACTAACTGCTCACTATTTACCTTTACCATGCAGTCCTTGAATTGCAACAAGCTTAACATTTACCCTACGTTATAGTAAATACATAACCATATAAAAAACCTACCTCTCCCTTCCTTCGACAAAAAAAAACTCTACTCTGAGGGTTATCAAAAACACACTCACTCACCTTCCTATACAAAAAATCAACCAATCATATAACTTTACATAACAATTTTTTTTACCAACCAACCAAAAAAACAAAAACATAAAAAATGTGTCTGGGAGTTTTGTGGGGGTATGTGGATATACAAACTCCATATGGTCATATACATAAATGTCCTTTATTCATTTTATTTTCATAGAACATAAAAATATTTACCAATAAAATACGTTGTTGTAGTATAAAAAATAAACAACTTTCATAGATGATGAAAACCAAATTCAATTCATTCGAACCAACCCTTAACCACCCAATGGCCAACAGTCAACAAAAATATCAGGCGGCTTGAATAATATTTCGGTTCAGGATACTCAAAACTCAGGCCTCTATACTCACCCATATGGTGATATACACCAACACACAGCTACACACACGTATATAGCCTAAAATGTCATACTCCCCATTTTCATACATACAAATGGTATGCTTTAGGTGAGTGGTATACTTCTGTGCGTATGTGTGTTTGTGCGGGCACAACAAAAATGCTAATAAAAAATTGGAAAATAAAAATACAAAACCTTTATATACCGAAAACCGAACGAATAAACGAATTCAGACCCAGCCACATTCATTGAAACTTCCATCCATCCATCCATCTAACGTCCAACGTATATGCAATCCAATACCCATGGGGTGGTGTTATTGATGGTGGTTGGAGAGAGGGATGGAAACCCAAAAATTGTTCGTTGCAAATAAAACCCAAAAAAACCAACACAATGGAGTACCCAAAAAATTGCCAAAAAAAAAAAGAAAAACATTTGAACAATACCATAAATCCCACAATCGCATACAGGGAAACCTCTACTCAATGTTCAATGTGTGTGAGTGTGTGTATGTTTTAAGGCAATAAGGGTTGATTTTTCCCTAAAATGTTATGGGTAAGAATAGATCTATTTTCCTATTTGACAATGAGACAAATATTTTTATTTTCTTTTTTTTTTTTTTTGAAAAAGTGATATTTTTTTAGATTTACAAAAAAACAATAGAATACCTTGCTAAAAAAAACAGGTATGACTATGGTGGATTTTTTAATCTTTTGTTTCAGTATGCAACAGATACTTATTCCTATGATCCTTTCCTAAATCAACATGTGGTGTTGTGTTTTTTTTTTGTTACTGATCACCGTAAAAAGAGAATCGACAAAGGATCAGAGAAAACATCATTGTGGGAATCTTTCCCTTCGCTAGGCAACCTGTGGTTAAGGGGGAGGATTTTGAGGAGTGACTTATTAGAATGTTAAAAAAATGTGATTGTTAAAAGACAGTTTTTACAAGCCAACCTTTAAGGACTAATGGTGTTTTATAGCAGAAGCCCTGAGGAAATTATTAATACTGTTATCCTGTGAAAATTTGTAGCAACAAGATAGAGTCAAACTGATCCGAACATATAATATTCAAAATCAATTTAGTTTTTCCGCTTTCTATGAAGTTGTTTTGAACATATCGTTGTCTCCATTCCAAAGTACGTTAAGTCTAAAAAGTGAAGTTTACAGAAAACAAGTTCAAAGTTTTCTTTTTGGAATTTTTCAAAAATTCACTTTTTTCGGTCTTAAAATCATGTTTATTGCAGATTTTTTTTTAGTATGTACGAATTCAAAATAGTGATAATAGAACATGGCTAAAAATGACTTAGACCACTTTAGACCGAACAAAGGTTTTTACCCTTTTTGGTTTGGAAATTTTTAAAACTTTAGTCACAGGCCACGTATTGATGGAAGTGTCTAATAAATTCGAACTTTTGACAGGATGCAATTTACATCAATCCAAATAATAAACAACGAACTCCATCAAAAAATGCTAAATCGACTTAGTGTACTCTGGATGAGGTCATCGATATGTTGAAGAAAAAAATTTGATTGAAAAATTGTTTAAATATCTTTAGCACTATACGAAGTTCGAGACAGGCACAATTTTAGTAAAATTTTCTCATTTAAGATACTCAATTTAAGCAAACTTCTCCTATGTTAGGAAATATGAACTATTTTATTATACCCTGCTCCACACTGTGGAACAGGGTCTTATAAGTTAGTGCATATGTTTGCAACACCCAGAAGGAGACGAGATAGACACATGGTGTCTTTTGCAAAAATGCTCAGGGTGGGCTCCTGAGTCGATATAGCGATGTCCGTCTGTCCGTGAACACATTTTTGTAATCAAAGTCTAGGTCGCAGTTTTAGTCCAATCGACTTCAAATTTGGCACAAGTATGTGTTTTGGCTCAGAATAGATCTCTATTGATTTTGGAAGAAATCGGTTCAGATTTAGATATAGCTCCCATATATATATTTCGCCCGATATGGACTTATATGGCCCCAGAAGCCAGAGTTTTACCCTAATTTGCTTTAAATTTTGTACAAGAAGAACAATTAGTACTATAGTCAAGTGTGCCAAATTTTATCGAAATCGGTTCAGATTTAGATATAGCTCCCATATATATCTTTCGCCCGATGTGGACTAATACGGTCCCAGAAGCCAGAGTTTTACCCCAATTTGGTTGAAATTTTGCACAGGGAGTAGAATTAGCATTGTAGCTATGCGTGCCAAATTTGGTTGAAATCGCTTCAGATTTAGATATAGCTCCCATATATAGCTTTCGGCCGATTTACACTCATATGACCACAGAGGCCAACTTTTTGCTCCGATGTAGTTGAAATTTTGCACAGGGAGTAGAATTACCACTGTTGCTATGCGTGCCAAATTTGGTTGAAATCGGTTCAGATATAGATATATCTCCCATATATAGCTTTCGCCCGATTTACACTCATATGACCACAGAGGCCAATTTTGAACTCTGATTTATTTGAAATTTTGCTCAGGGAGTAGAATTAGCATTGTTGCTATGCTTGCCAAATTTGGTTGAAATCGCATATATATGTTTTTCTCATATCCCATATATATGTTTTTCTGATTTCGACAAAAATGGTCAAAATACCAACATTTTCCTTGTAAAATCGCCGCTGCTTAGTCGAAAAGTTGTAAAAATGACTCTAATTTTCCTAAACTTCTAATACATATATATCGAGCGATAAATCATAAATAAACTTTTTCGAAGTTTCCTTAAAATTGCTTCAGATTTAAACGTTTCCCATATTTGTTTACTAACATTGTGTTCCACCCTAGTGCATTAGCCGACTTAAATTTTGAGTCTATAGATTTTGTAGAAGTCTATCAAATTCTTCCAGATCGAGTGGTATTTAAATGTATGTATTTGGGGCAAATTTTTATATGTAGCCCCCAACACATTTGACGGATGTGATATGGTATCGAAAATTTAGATCTACAAAGTGGTGCAGGGTATAATATAGTCGGCTCCGCCCGACTTTAGACTTTCCTTACTTGTTTTTAGTAAACTTTTGCAATATATTTGTATACAACTTTTTTCTTATTCTTATTCACGTCGTTAAAGTTACAAAAAACAAGTGAGTAAAGTAGAAATTCGGGCGTTACACCGAAAAAACAGTGAACCCACCAGGAAGAAAACTTTTGGTTCATTTTAGAAAATTTTTCATATTTGTAGAAAATTTTTCATATTTTTAGAAATTTTTAACTAAACAAACTAAACAAAATTTTAACGAAACTACCAACGCTGACATCACGTCGATATCACAAAAATAAGTAAATTTTTTTTTGGAAAAATTCAAGAAAATTTATTGGACATGATTAAATTTTTTTCACTTGTTAAAGAAAATTTTGTAGTTTGAAGGAAAAAATTGGAGTTCCATATTGCAAGAATGTCTTTAGTTGCATACGAAGTTCATAATGGACGCATTTGTAGTAAATTTTAAAATTTTTAAGAAATAATAAACTATTTTGTGAGAAATGCGAATTTAGTAAATCTTTATGCTTAATTTGTGTATAATTTTTCCTCGTTTTTTAGTTAATTTGACTAACGTACGCAAAAAATTATTGGAGTAAAGGAAACTTTCTCCAAACATAATAATTCCATGAACGAAAATACAGTTAAATTGGCTTTAGTGAAATAGAGAGTTCACTTTTTTTTTTGAGTGTAGTAAATATTGTTTGTGGGGTATCAATGGTACAGGTTTGGGAAAAAGCCGCATTTCCATATTTAATATTTATATGATATTAGGAGCTACAGTTGATTCTGAACCTACAGAGTTAGTATGCCCCTAATATTGAGTCCATTATTAAAAAAGAGGAAATCGCTCAATTAGTGTAGGTAAAATTTCCAAAAAATCCAAATTTCTGAAAATAAGACAATTTATGTAATAGCTACATGTAAGTTTAAATACGATCGGCTAATATATGTACACTTGAAATTTGAGCAACATTGGAAGTATTATGGCCAAATTTTGGAAAATCGATCGATGTATATATATGGGAGCTATATCTAAATCTGAACCAATTTGGATGATATTTTCCAGATTTGGTTGATACCACAGGAGGTTACCTCGTGCTAAATTAGATTAAGATCGGATGTTAAATAAGGCTATTGTGGTCAGAAATAAAGTTATAAGGTGTTCATTTTTCAAAAACGGGCGATACATATATATGGGATCTATATCTAAATCTGAACCGATTTGGTTTATATTTTGCATATGTTGTTGATATTACAGGAGATTACATTGTGCTAAATTTGAGTAAGATCGGTTAATAAATGAGGCCACTATAGTCAAAAATAAGATTATAAGGGGCAAATTTTTGAAAATCAGGCGCTACATACGAGTATATATGGGAACTATATCTAAATCTGAACCGGGTTGAATGATATATTACACATAGAATCAGTGCTATAGAAGATTAGAGTAAGCCAAATTTAAGTAAGATCGGTTTATAAATAAGTGTTTTATGGCCAAATTTGGGAAAATCGGGCGATACATGTTATATGGGTGCTATAGCTCTAGCTGAACCAATTTCGATGATTTTTTGCACATGTAGTAAGTGCTATAGAAACATAGATTTGGCCAACTTTGAGTAAGATCGGTTGATAAATAAGGGTATTACGGTTAAATTTGCGTAAATCGGGCGATACATATATATGAGAGCTATATCTAAATCTGAACCGATTTCATTGATATTTGGCACACTTATAGAGTGGTCAATTGGATTACTTTGTGACAAATTTGATGCCGATCGGTTAGTAAATGAACGCAATTTGACCTCATTTATCGAAATCGGGGGATACATATATATGGGAGCTATATCTAAATTTGATTCAATTTTTTTCCAAATTCAATAGCTTTCGTCCTTGTGCCAAAAAAGCGCGACATACAAATTTCATCAAAATCGGTTAATAATTGCAACCGGAATCCTGCGAACAACAAATACATGGACGGACACTAAGCGCTAGATCGACTCAGGAGGTGATTCTGAGCCGATCGATATATATTTTATAGGGTCTAAAATCAATATTTCTGGTAGGCACATTTTTTGGCAGATCAAAGTTATTATACCCTGACCCCTATGTGGTTTAGGGTATAATTATTCAAATAAGGAACATATTAAAGGTGTGCACGTGAGTAATATTTTACTCGCACGCATTCACGACGGAAATATATTACTCACGCACGATATTGTTTGGTAGGTCCCACGCACACTCACGAAAATAAAACTTGTACTCTCGCACACTCACGCACGAAAATGTATTGACTCACTTCGTGACTCACGAAATATGTCGTGACTCACGAATAATTTTATGAGTAATTTACCTGAGGGACGTGTCTGAAATCATGAGAACGATTAAAATCAAGAGCGTTATTAAACTCTTAACATCCTAGGTGGCACTAAAATTGCAAACGAATTTAACTTTTAAGCGTTTTATGTTGGAGAGCGGGGTTATTTTCGTGAGCGTAATTCGTTATTCACGCACACTCACGAAGATATTGTTTTCGTGACTCACGCTCACGCACGACATTTTGGTTTGTTAATCACGCTCATGCACACTCACGCCGTTGACATGAGCGTGACTCACGACTCACGCGTGAGTTACGAAAATTTTCGTGAGTCACGACAATTTCGTGTCACGTGCACACCTCTAAAACATATGCTCACATTGGGCAAAATTTAACTAAAATCAACTAATCTTCATGATTAGCGCCCCCTTTTTTGAGTGTAGTTGTAGAAATAACGAGCTTAAGGTTTAGCCAACTCTAGAGGTGATTTCGAGTCGATTAATATGTATTTGTATGTGGGAGCCCAAATCAACAATTCCTACCATTGCTCTAAGGTGACTCTCATTTAAAAAAAAGTATCATCTATTTTTATGATTCCATAAACGATCATAAAGTTGAAGTGTTCCACTAACATAGGTATTTTTAAAGTCTATATTGTTTATCCTCTCAAAGGATTTTGTCAAGCAAACATCCCAAAACAATCTCTATATGATGAGCAAATATTCACAATTGTTTCAAGTAATTTGAGAACATTCCACAAACATGGCTAAAGATCCTTAAAAACAGGTGATATTTACTACTTGTAGGTATTTGTATTCAAAAAGATGTGCAAAGATTTTGATTTATGATACGAAATGTCAGCAAATATGACATCTACATCAAATGACAGTTAGGTGAAGAGATAGTATTCCTATGATAGAATGCAAAAAGTATCAATTTATTATGTTTCAAAGAAAACGGAAATACGTTTTCAATTACATTTAAAGAATTTTTTTCTGGAAAATTGATATGACAAAAATAAGGCATAGTCCAATATATCATGTCTGATGTCCCTAAATGAAAATGAAATAAAATCTATTTCTCATTTTTACGATGGGTGTTAACCAAAAGCTAACCACTTTTTGAATATATCAGATAATAAGAATATCACATATTCCGAGGGGGGCGTTTTAAGTAGGATTTTATGTTAATCTCGTTGACAAAGTGTAGGGAGTGTGGTATTTGGAATATGCCAAAATCAAATATCATGTATCACGTGTTTTATGCATACCCAATGGCCAGGTGTTACTTTATCCTATACCATTATAGGGTGCAGAACATAATAAGCATGTGTAACTACACAAATTTGTAGCACATAGAGATTTCGGTGGTATACTCAATAGTAGATAAACCAGCAATTGACTTGGAAGCTCCATTTGAATCTAGACATACAAAAGGCAAAAGTCATTGTTTGATCATTTTCAAACTCGACCAAAGTAATTTTTAAAGAATTTTTTTTTCGTAATATTGTGTAAAATGCGTCTCCTAAAATTTGGGTTGCATAATCTTTTATAGTAGATCAATATTTGTTTCAGTATCTGATCTCATATCTGATCCAATTTTGCACCACTTCCGCATCCAAAAAGTATAAAGTGGCAGCACGATTTGATTCATAGTCTGAATCAAATCGGGCTGCCACTTAACTTTTTGGATGGGGAACTGTTGCAAAATTGGCTCAGAATACTGAAACAAATATTGATCTACTATAAAAGATTATACAACCTAAATTTTAGGATACACATTTTTCATAATATTAAGGACAAATTTCTTTAAACTAATCAAATTTTAATGATAATAAAGTTTATACTCTTTGCTTTAATTATTTTCATTAAACGAATCTTGGAATTTTGCTTCTCTCAATTAAAGACGTATGTCTTTGATTTGATATATCTTTAAATTAACTGATATATTGACTCTTTAAATTTACGGTAAAAAACGGCTTCAAATATAGGCTAAGACTTCTTTTGAGGATTCTGCATCTTGGTTTAAAGATTTTTTTAAATTAAAAAAATATTTTTCACTTTTAAGTATTTTTATAATTACAATGTTTAAACTGTCATTTGTTTGTACGTAAACAGTTTTATTAATTTATCGCAAATAGAGAATAAAAATTCGACAAATGATATCATTGAGCCTAGATTTAAAGCTAGATAGGTCTCTAAAAAATGTATTTATTTAAAAAACCGCATTTTTTTTTTGCTCGAAATCAATACCAAAATCCTTATTAAAAAGTCAAAATCTTTGGATCCAAGTAACCATTTTTTAAGTGAAGCAATAAATTTAGCATGGGGTTGTCTATTTATTTTTGACTAAAAATCCGATCAAAATAACATCTCTGCAGTAAAATTCGATTTGATTTGATCTTTGTGTTTCGAAGATCTACCCATGGTTAGCATGACCATCTTATATATTTAGGGTCGTGGGATCAACCCCAGTTTCGACAGCGCCGATAAAGCGCCCTCTTGATTAATACTTTGGAATTTTTAACTTTACTCTCCAAAATACCTCAAGCGCAAAAAACCGACGGATTCTGATCCGGAGATTTTTGTGGCCATTGTGCGGTGGAAATGAAAGAGGAAATGAAATGAGGTTCCTCCCTCATTTTTAAAGCATTCCAGGGCTGTGGAGTCGGAGTTTACGACTCTGAAGTCAGAGTCGTAGCCGTAAACATTTTGCTCGACTCCGACTCCGCCCAAAGCAACATTTTATATTTTTTTCTAATTCATTTTATTTAACTAAACAAATATTTGCGAAAATTTTATTACATTGAGTTGGGAGCCACCGTGGTGCAATGGTTAGCATGCCCGCCTTGCATACACAAGGTCGTAGGTTCGATTCCTGCTTCGACCGAACACCAAAAAGTTTTTCAGCGGTGGATTATCCCACCTCAGTAATGCTGGTGACATTTCTGAGGGTTTCAAAGCTTCTCTAAGTGGTTTCACTGCAATGTGGAACGCCATTCGGACTCGGCTATAAAAAGGAGGTCCCTTGTCATTGAGCTTAACATAGAATCGGGCAGCACTCAGTGATAAGAGAGAAGTTCACCAATGTGGTATCACAATGGACTGAATAGTCTAAGTGAGCCCGATACATCGGGTTGCCACCTAACCTAACCTAACCTACTATCATTTTTGTGATTGAAGACATTTCAGTTAAAAAATTTAAACAATTAATTTCGCGATTGAATATAAAACAAGTATATACGGCCGCAAGTTCGGCCAGGCCGAATCTTGTGTACCCACCACCATGGATTGCGTAGAAACTTCTACGAAAGACTGTCATCCACAATCGAATTACTTGGGTTGTGGTATCTTAAAACTTCTTAACATCGTTTTCTAAATTGTGATTTAGTCCATACATGGTATATATTAGACAAAAAGTTATGTATAGTTGTCTATAAATAATTACGAATCGATATGGACTTTTTGTACGTAGAGAGCCAGAATTGAAATATGGGGGTCGCTTATATGGGGGCTGTATACAATTATGAACTTGATATGGACCAATTTTTGTGTGATTGGGGATCGATTTATCTGAGGGCCATATATAACTATAGACCGGTATGGACCTAGTTAGGCATGGTTGTTAACGACCATATACTAGCACAATGTACCACATTTCAAGCAGATCGGATTAATTTTGCTTCTCCAAAAGGCACCGGAGGTCAAATCTGGGGATCGGTTTATATGGGAGCTATATATAATTATGGACTGATAGGAACCAATTCCTGCATGGTTGTTGGATACCATATACTAACATCACGTACCAAATTCGTACCGAATGGGAAGAATTTTGCTCTTCCAAGAGGCTCTGGAGGTCAAATCTGGGGATCGGTTTATATGGGGCCTATATATAATTATGGACCGATATCGACAAATTTTTGCATGGGAGTTTGAGGCCATATATTAACACCACGTACCAAATTTCAACTGAATCATATGAATTTTGGTCTTCCAAGAGGTTCCGGAGGTCAAATGTGGTGATCGGTTTATATAGGGGCTATATATAATTATGAACCGATGTGGACCAATTTTTGCATGGTTGTTAGAGACCATATACTCACATCACGTACAAAATTTCAGCCGGATCGGATGAAATTTGCTTCTCTTAGAGGCCTCGCAAGCCAAATCGTGGGATCGGTTTATATGGGGGCTATATATAATTATGGACCGATGTCGACCAATTTTTGCATGGTTGTTAGAGACCATATACTAACACCATGTACCAAATTTCAGCCGGATCGGATGAAATTTGCTTCTCTTAGAGGCCTCGAAAGCCAAATCGGGGGATCGGTTTATATGGGGGCTATACGTAAAAGTGGACCGATATGGCCATTTGCAATACCATCCGACCTACATCAATAACAACTACTTGTGCCAAGTTTCAAGTCGATAGCTTGTTTCGTTCGGAAGTTAGCGTGATTTCAACAGACGGACGGACGGACGGACATGCTCAGATCGACTCAGAATTTCACCACGACCCAGAATATATATACTTTATGGGGTCTTAGAGCAATATTTCGATGTGTTACAAACGGAATGACAAAGTTAATATACCCCCCATCCTATGGTGGTGGGTATAAAAACAATTTTTTGTGTTTCAATTGCTGAATCAATATATCAAAGGACTTTTGTAAGCTTGTAAAGAATACAAGGAAATGTCACTAAAGTAAATCTGTAAGGTGTCCAACGAGCGGTTTAGAAATGATAGCAACTAGAAGTTGGTTGCCATACATATCAACGACGATGTAATGAGGTTCTCGTGTCCTTTATCAATGACTCTCACAATTTTTACGTAAATGCCAAAGATTTTGGCCTTCCTTTAAGTTTTTTTTGTATTGATTCCGAGCCAAAGATGCGGTTTCTTTAAAATAAAGAAATTTCTTAGCAACTTATCTGGTTTTAAATCTAGGACCAATAAAATTAAAATTTGGATACTGATCTCATTTATCAAATTTTCATTCTCTTTTCGCTCTTTATTTATAAAGGTACTCACGTACTCTCAAAAAAAAGTTTACTTGGATCCAAAGATTTTGACCTTCCCTTAAGGATTTTGGTATTGATTCCGAGGCAAAGATGCGGCTTCTTTAAAATAAAGAAATTTTTTAGCGACCTATCTAGTTTTAAATCTAGGACCAATAAAATTAAAATTAGGATACAGATCTCATTTATCAAATTTTCATTCTCTTTTCGCAGTGTATTTATAAAGGTACTCACGTACAAACAAATGCCAGTTTAAAAATCCAAATCATAACGGATACTTCAAAGTAAAAAATGTTTTCTTAATTCCAAAAAAAAAACTTTAAACCGAAGACGCTAAATTCTCAAAATAAGTCTTAGCCTATATTTGAAGCGTTTTTATCTTAAATCTAAAGATTCAATATTTCAGTTGATTTAAGGACAATTTCTTTAAATCAAAAATGTGTTTCTTTACTTTAAAGAAAATTAGCCTTAGTTCAAAGACATGGGAATTTAACGGAGGGATGCAAATTTACAAAATGTGTTTCCTAAATTTAATGAAAAAAAAATTTGAAGCAAAGATTATAAACTGTATATTATTTAATTAAAATTTCATTATTATAAAGAAATTTGTCCTTAATATTATGTAAATTTCGCATCCTAAAATTTAGGTTGCGTAATCTTTAATATCACATAAATATTTTTTTCAGTGCACGACCGAATTTACTTAGTCTATATTTTTATGTCCTGGATATCCCTTTGTTAGATTATATTCTCTTCCGAAGTATTTTTCTAATTTAATCAAATCCTATTGCCACTTAACCCTATTACATTTTCTTTTTCAACTAAATAAGATATCCTTCTCTTGATGTGTTTCCCAGAAAAACAGCTGAAATATTTGTTTTTTCCAATTAAACAAAGCATTTCCTCTCAAAACCGAAACGGAAATAAAGGGGTCAATTTCCCAAAAAATTTATACTTTTTTCGAGTGCAAAACCTAAAAAGGATCCATCAACATACACAAATCACAACTACTGCAAAACCACCACGAAATACAAAAATCAAAAGGACATGTGAACAAATCTCTATGACTTGACAGAAAAAAATACAAAATAGCATCTGTTGGTGCCACCAAGACGAAGGACCAGACAACATACAACTGTTGACCACCAATAGTTATTGATGGCTGGAACAAAAAGTGAGAAAAATACCTTTCATAAAGGAGTAAACGAAAGGATAATGAAACACTTCAATGAAAACAAACATAATTTTGAAAGAAAAGCAAATATCTGTATAACCACCACAAGAGTATAGAGAGAAAAAGGCCAAAAATCATTTTGCATTCCCTGTCTGCTAAAGAAAGGAAAACTAAATAAAGGCCGGTTTAATGATAGATGGTTCCATAGGTGACAGATGATTTTTCCCCTTTTTTTTTTAGTTGATTCTGTTGTAATTTTTGCTATGAATATCTGAAGAAAAAATCACCTGCATTTTAATATTCAAAGGACAAAATGAAATGCAAAATTCCATACCTAAAGAAATTGCATTTTGAAAACTCCATAGATAATTGAATGATTGTATTTCGGTGGTAATTCTTTGTTTCACTTGGAATGCCATGAAACCAGGTGAAATTTTTGCGGTTACATTCGGATTGCGAGTACTTGCATTATGCTTCAATTCCTAATGATTTTGTCTAAAAGGATTGAGTGAATTGTGAATTTCTAATTTCATTGTAAAAATTATTTGCGGTAATTGAGTATTTCATCAGAAGTTCGGTAACACTTTAGTCAACAATGGAGAATTTCTAGTGCATCTGTAGCCTGTAATGGTGTTGAAACGGCTATAGGCGTACTTTGATAAATTCAGCAGAAACTTATGCCAGTTCATTGATGACTTGTGACAAAATCATAAATCATAGTTTGTAAGAGAATTCTAAAGGCTTTTTGCCTTTAGAGAAGAGACATTGGAACATATAAGGAAAGCAAGATATTATCGATGATTATCTCCATATTCTTAATATGGAGTTAGGATAACCTTGGAAGAAAAATGTTGTCGTGAGACCAAAGATTTCATGTGCTTAAATTATGAATGCGAATTTTGCTTAGCATACATTAATGACACAGACTGTTTTTCATATGTTTAGGGACAAAAATGATATATTTGGATCTCAAGCATATAATGTTCATAAACTAGTATAACATGTTTGGGACATATCGATGCCCTCATTCCAGAGTACGCTAAGTCTACTTAGCATGTTTTGATGGAGTTCGTTGTTTTCTATTCGGATTGCTGTGAATTACATCCAGTAAAAATTCATTGAGCACTTCTATCAAAAGTTATGGTTAATATTGTACGTAGTCTGTGACTAAAGTTTTAAAAATTTCCAATCCAAACAGGGCAAAAAATTTTGTCCGGTCTAAAGTGATCTAAGTCATTTTTAGCCATGTTCTATTATCACTACACTGAAAAAAAAGCATACTCGGTTCCAAAGATTTTGTCTTTACTTTAAAAAATTTGGTATTGATTCCGAGCCAAAGAAGCGGAGAATACAAGTAAGGATACTTTTAAGACACAATTCTCTTTTAAATTTAGGTTTTGTGTACTTGCTTCTAGGAAGCAAATTTTAATTTTTCGCTTTCTCAGCTTTTTTTCTTCATATGCTATCAAAGTCCTTTAAAAACGAGTTAACGGACACTTTATTTTTGAAATTAGGACTCGACTTCCAGTAGAAATTATGCTATGTTTGAAGTAAAAAACTTCTTTAAAATAAAGTTTTGAAAAACATGTCCTATATTTGAACGATTTTTTGCTTTGTAGTCAAGATTCAAAAAGACAACAAATTTAAAGACAATTTCATTAAATTTAAAGAATTTTTCTGAATTATTAAGTCAAGTTGAAATTTTTTCTTTCATGTTAAGATACCCATTTTTAAGTCAAATCACTTAATTATAAGGACAATACGACTTCATTGAAAAGTTTATCGACTTTTGGACAAGGAAAATAACTTTATTTTATAGAAATGCGTCTTCTATGCTAAGCAAAATTTGTATTCGTATTTTAAAGACATGAAATCTTTGACCTCACGACAATATTTTTTTCAGTGTAGTTTGAGTTCGTACATACAAAAAAAAATCTGTAATAAATATGATTTTAAGACCAAAAAAGTGAATTTGTATCTATTATACGGTTTTTGATAAATTCCAAAAAAAAACTTTGTACTTGTTTCCTGTAAAATTCACTTTTTAGACTTAGCGTACTTTGGAATGAAGACGTCGATATATACTAATATTTGGGAACATATTATGTATGGGAGATTACATTTTCTTAAATATAATATCTCTGCACAGACGTAAAAGACTGTTTTTCATATGTTTGGGTGTAAAAATTATATGTTGGGAACACAAATTTTTTAACACAATAAGTGCAAGCATATAATGTTCATAGAATAGCATAACATGTTTGGGACATATATGTTAATATGTTAGAACATATTATGTTTGGGACATAAAATGCTTGTAAATATCACATGTTTGGATGCAAACATATATTAATTTAGAAATAGCTTATAAACATATATGTGTTTAGAATGAGAAACCTACAGAGTATGTTGCAAGTAAAAGAATGGAAGTATCCAATTGGCGCCATAAAAATATATATACACAAAGAAAATTTCATTAAATGTTTTTCTACCAGCGTATACCTTGGTTGAAACATAATATGTTTAAACAATACAAACAATTTTTTGTTTAGACCAATCCTGAAAATATATATGCTTGAAGCAAAATGTGTTTTGGGGCCTATGTTACAAAAACGATTTTTTTGAGGGTGTGTATGTAAATATATATTAATTTAGAAATTCCACACAAAATATGTCTGATTCAATCACGAAATTAAATGTCTTCAATCACGAAAATGATAGTATCTATCGCAGTTTTAATCGGGCATAAAAATTTATACTTTAAACTTTAAAATTAATTTTTAAAGTGGCAGCCCGATGAAGTTTCAGACTCACTTAGACCATTGTGATTAACTGACTTAGTCTTCCGAGTTTGATAAAAAAGTGAATTGTATCAATTAATTTTTTAATTGAAAAAATTTCAACATCAATTGGAAATATTTTGGTGATATTTTTTCTGTATTCGTATAAACATATATATGTTTAGAAAATGCCCGCCTTGCATACACAAGGTCGTAGGTTCGATTTCTGCTTCGACCGAACACCAAAAAGATTTTCAGTGGTGGATTATCCCACCTCAGTAATGCTGATGACACTTCTGAGTGTTTCAAAGCTTCACTAAGTGCTTTCACTGCAATGTGGAACGCCGTTCGGGCTCGGCTATAAAAAGCCGAGCCCGAATTCCATGTAATTGAGCTTAACATGGAATCGGACAGCACTCAGTGATAAGAGAGAAGTTCACCACTGTGGTATCACACTGAACTGAATAGTCTAAGTGAGCATGATACATCGCCACCTAACCTAACCTAAGGTGTGATTCGTATTCAGTGTTGTGGATGTGAAGTAAAACATTTTGTGATATTTTGCCAAATCGTTAATTTTTAAAATTTTTTTTATGATTTTTAATGCATTCTAGCGCTTTAAAAACTTTGTATCAGAGAAATACGTTTCTACGCTAAGCAAAATTCGCATTTGTATTTTATATTTGGGCTCACAACAAACTTTTTTTCAGTGTAGACCCCATATGGACCGATCCCCAGCAACACATTCCACCCGCTCCGATTGAAATTTGGTGTGTGATGTAAGTATATGCCTTCCAGATACCATTCACAAATTGGTTCATATCGGTCCATAGGTTATGTTAGACTATGTATAGTGGCAGCCCGATATTTCAGGCTCACTTAGATTATTCAGTCCATTATGATACCACAGTGGTGAACTTCTCTTATCACTTAGTGCTGCCCGATTTTATGCTTAGCTCAATGACAAGGGACCTACTTTTTACAGCCACGTCTGCACGGCGTTCCACATTGTGGTGAAACGACTTAGAGAAGCTTTGAAATACTCTGACATGTCGCCAGTATTAATGAGAGGGTATAACTCACCGTAGAAACAGGCTGACCATTGCACCAAGGTGACTCCCTTTCCGGACGAAGCGCCGTCTTAATACGATCGACACTTTGGTATTTTATTTTAGAGCCAATCATACAAAATGCCCCAGGCACAAAAGTCCAACGGATTGAGATCCAAAGATTTTGGTGATCATTGTGCGGTAGAAGTGAAGCGAGACACCTTTTTTATAAGTCATTCATGGTTGACGTGTGCTGAGTGCGAGAGAGTGTCCATAGTCTACGTCCGAAATTTTCTGTCTGTCTAGGGCTTCAATACTATCTTTAGGACATTTTCCCCATAATATTTGGCATTTATTTAGACTTCACGATCGATGAAAATGAGCTTGTTCAGATGGACTTTTTGGCATGTAAAGCTGGTCATTTTGTTTGTTCGCAAACTGCTCAATTTTGAATGGTTTTTTTATCAAATAAAAACAAATTCGGTGACTGGCCACTTTCGGTCAAGCAAAGCAACCACGGTTGCCACACGAGCCAAAAATAATCTACCAAAATTTTGAGAAAATTCCACAAAAATTTGGAAAAAATCTTCAGTAGAAAATTTTGTCAAAATTTTATTTCTATAGAAAATTTTGTCAAAATTTTATTTCTATAGAAAAATTTTGTCAAAATTTTATTTCTGTTGAAAATTTTGTGAAAATTTTATTTCTATAGAAAATATTGTCAAAATTTTATTTCTATAGAAAATTTTGTCAAAATTTTATTTTTATAGAAAATTTTGTCAACATTTTATTTCTGTAGAAAATTTTGTGAAAATTTTATTTCTATAGAAAATTTTGTCAAAATTTTATTTCTATGGAAAATTTTGTCAAAATTTTATTTCTATAGAAAATTTTGTCAAAATTTTATTTCTATGGAAAATTTTGTCAAAATTTTATTTCTATAGAAAATTTTGTCAAAATTTTATTTCTATAGAAAATTTTGTGAAAGTTTTATTTCTGTAGAAAATTTTGTCAAAATTTTATTTCTATAGAAAATTTTATTACTATAGAAAATTGTGTCAAAATTCTTTTTCTATGGAAAATTTTATTTCTATAGAAATATTATTTCTATAGAAAATTTTATCAACATTTTATTTCTATCGAAAATTTTATCAACATTTTATTACCAAAGAAAATTTTGTCAACATTTTATTTCTAAAGAAAATTTTGTCAAAATTTTATTTCTATAGAAAATTTTGTCAAAATTTTATTTCTATAGACAATTTTGTTAAAATTCCATTTCTATAGAAAATTTTATTTCTAAAGAAAATTTATTTCTATAGAAAATTTATCAACATTTTATTTCTATCGAAAAATTTATCAACATTTTATTTCTATAGAAAATTTTGTCAAAATTTTATTTCCAAAGAAAATTTTATTTCTGTAGACAATTTTGTCAAAATTTATTTCTATTGAAAATTGTGTCAAAATTATTTTTCTTTAGAAAATTCCATTTCTATAGAAAATTTTATTTCTATAGAAAATTTATTTCTATAGAAAATTTATCAACATTTTATTTCTATCGAAAATTTTATCAACATTTTATTTCTATAGAAAATTTTGTCAAAATTTTATTTCCAAAGAAAATTTTGTCAACATTTTATTTCTGTGGACAATTTTGTCAAAATTTTATTTCTGTAGACAATTTTGTCAAACTTTTATTTCTATGGAAAATTTTATCAAAATTTTATTTCTATAGAAAATTTTTTCAAAATTTTATTTCTGTAGAAAATTTTGTCAACATTTTATTTCTATAGAAAATTTTGTCAAAATTTTATTTTTATAGAAAATTTTGTCAAAATTTTATTTCTGTTGACAATTTTGTCAAAATTTTATTTCTATAGAAACTTTTGTCAAAATTTTATTTCTACAGAAAATTTTGTAAAAATTTTATTTCTATAGAAAATTTTGTCAAAATTTTGTCTAAATTTTATTTCTATAGAAAATTTTGTTAAAATTTTATTTCTGTAGAAAATTTTGTCAAAATTTAGAAATGAAGTTTATTGCAATACATATTAGCCACCCTATCATCATCAATTATTCCACTAAAAAATATTTTGATCTATTCGTGGCATAACACGTTCACTGACATTTGTAACAATTTAATTTTACTAACTGTCCAAAACTCATTGAAAGAGAAACAATAAAATTCTTGTGGTAACATACGCACCAAACATGAAGACCTCGAGTAGGTTCTTTCTACCTCTTTTACCGCATTAAAAGCATAGAAGTAATCCTTTTTTCCAAGAGCTGAAATCTCTTCATTCTTACGCTACAAAATGTCACAAGTCTTCATCTCGTAAATGTCAACACCTTTGGAGGTGACGGATGGTTGATTACCCCCACTTCCTTTCCACCATTCGCAACGGCTACGACATGATTTCAAATACATTAAAGTGAGATATCTTCCCATTTTTTCTCGTTTCTACTCGATGCCAAACAAATTGTTGTTCTCCTAGTTAAGATGACTTTAATTGGTTTCCCAGGTCGATCCTCATCCTCCGATTCTCAGCTTCAATCATTGGGTAGGGTATTCATTCATTCATTCATGTTCTCGTTCGTTCATTTGCTTATGCATTGAGGAGTATTTCAACCTCAAACCCTTCTTTGCTAGCTTTTTGAATGATTCTTCGTGTACTTCATTCCTCTTTGGGATACTCTAATGAATTCAACAAAAGTATGGCGCACGCGTGTTTCCAGTCATCACAGCAATTTTTTTAATCTTTTTCTTAAAATAAAAATAAAACAAGAAAATTTATGTGGTTGTTGTTGCTTTTACTGGGTATTGTTGATGGGGAAAGGTCTATGGTTTTTTGTAAATGGAGCGGGGGCGTATTTATATTCACAAAAGCCTGTGGAAAGAAGATGGTGGTGATGATACAATGGCGGGAGATTTTATTTTGCTTCTGTGAATGTGCATTTTATAGGCTTATATAAAGTGAATAAAATTTAATTAAATGGTTATTAGAAATGATGAAATTTTATTTTTCTTTACAATATTGGTTTGAAGCAATATTATAAAGAAAAATAAAATTAATATCCACAATATTGTGATCTATATTAGTTCAGAAGGAATAAACTGAAAATTATTCAAAACTTTATGCGTAGATAAAATATTTTTATTGTCATTAATTGTCTAGAACCTTTTCAAAAAAAAAAACCTAAAATGATTATTTGAATTGTTATTTATTAATTAATTATTTTTGTTTTATTTTATAGTTTCTTCTCTTTTGCTCAAGACATTTATTGTACAAAATGCATATGAGAACGAACCTTTATGTCATGTGCACGGACGAAAAAGATTTCAAATGAATTGAATAGAATTGAAGAAGGTTTAATATGATTTGAAAAAGTTTTCATTTAAAGTGAAAATTATACACTCAAAAAAAGTGAACTCCCTATTTCACTAAAGCCAATTTAACTATTTTATTCATGGAATTATTATGTTTGGAGAAAGTTTCCTTTACTCTAATAATTTTGTGCGTACATTAGTTATATTAACTAAAAAACGGGAAAAAGTATACACAAATTAAGCGTAAATATTTAATAAATTCGAATTTAATAGTTCATTATTTCTTTAAATTAGTAACTTTTACTACAAATGCGTCCATCATGAACTTCGTATGTCACTAAAGACATTCTTGCATTTTTGAACTCCAATTTTTTTCCTTCCAACTACAAAATTTTCTTTAACAAGTGAAAAAAATTAATTATGTGATATCGGCGTGATGCCAGCGTTTGTAATACTCTTTAGATAAAATTTTCTAAAAATATTCAAAAATGTTCTAAAATTAACCAAAAGTTTTCTTCCTGGTGGGTTCACTGTTTTTTCACTGTATAAACACAACAATTTGTTTTTCTGATTCAATCACGAAATTAATTGATCCAATTAACTTTTTAATTGAAATGTCTTCAATCACGAAAATGATAGAATCAATCACAGTTCTAATTGGGGATAAAAGAAATACCTAATTAAAAAAATTAATTGATTTTATTAGTAAATTTCAATTAATTTTTTAATTGATTCAATTACAAATTTCATTGATGTTGATTGGAAAACACAATCAATTTTTTAATTAAAAAATGTAACTATTTTCAATTATTTTCTAAATTGACTTGTGTTGACTAGTTTGATTAACCATTGATGGTTTGGAATAAATTTTTAATAAAAAATTAAAAACAATGTCTATCAATTTTTTAAATGACTTACAGCCTATTTCTGCTATCAGAATTCTAGTCTTCGTTCGCATACAAAACGAAAAACAGCTGATTTTGGTTTCTCTAAGGGGTATCTAAACGAAAATCGAAACGAAAGTCAATACGAACGAAGACGTAACGTAAGCTCTAAAATTGGGTTTCTCTAACTCGATTCGTTCGCATTTTGTCGAACTGAAATGTCAAAACCACTCACTTGGTAAAGATCTTTCGTTTTGTGGAAAAAGGCATTTGTAAATAAAGAAAAACGTAATAATTGATAAATTGATTAAAGCTTTTAATGTAAATATGGGATAAAAGTGATTTATATCGATATATTTTTTCTTTATAACCGCCATAGAGACCGTTTAAAGGAAAGTCTGACACAAACAAACTCATTCATTTCGAATGAAACACTCATTAAATGGAGAACTGAACTGTAATTATTGTAGAAATATGGAAATACAAATCCTTCTCTCTCTACGCGGGCTAATTTGTTAAAAAAAAATATTGAGCTAAACCAAATATCAGAAGCGGGAAAAGTTTGACAAATTAACGGCGATGCCAGATTGAATTCCATGGAAAATAATTTTTAAATTGTATGGGCCTTTTTCAGGAAATTGAAATAATTGAGATCTGGTAATGCTAGCATTTGACAGTAACGTAAGCCATGCGAACGAACGAAAGGCAGTTAGAGAAACCAAAATCTAGACGAAAGTGAGTGACTATCGTTCGTTCGCAATTGCTTTCGTTCGGATATCAGAAATAGGCTGTTAGTCTTTCGAGTTTGATTAAAAAGTTAATTGTATCAATTAATTTTTTAATTACAAATTTTAAAATGTTCAATCATTGACTTTATTAACTTAATGTTTCTATGTTGATTATAAAGTTAATTGTATCAATTAATTTATTAATTGAAAAAAATGTCAACTTCAATCAACTTTGTAATTGAAAATATTTTGGTAATATTCTTTTCTGTGTATATAAGCCAATGTTAAAATGTTGTGTTTTTTTTTTTTATAAAATCCGAAACAAGCTATCCACTTGACACAAGTAGTTGTTATTGATGTCGGTCGGATGGCATTGCAATGGTATTGCCATATCGAAGCAAATTTCATTCAATCTTGTTGAATGTTAGAACATGATGTCAGTATATGCTTTCTAACAATTATTCAAAAATTGGTCGCTATTGTTTCATAATTAGCCCCCATATAAACCGATCCCCAGATTTTAGTTCTAAAGCCTCATTGAGGAGCAAATTTGATCCGATCCGGTTGAAATTTGGTACGTGATGTCAGAATAGGCTCACTAACAATCATGCAAAAAATGGGGTTTTATATGTGATCCCAATATAAACTGACCCCCAAAATTTAACTTCTGGAACCTCATGGAGGAACAAATTTCAATAGATCAGATTTAGAATCGGATCGCTATTTACCACGCGAAAATATTACTTATTTATAGATAATTATTCATAGACTCCTCTATATATAAACCTAGTTATAATTTCACTGAGCGCAAATTTAAAGCAGATAGTTCCCAAAAACAATTTCCTTATTTGGTTCGGAATCAATACCAAAAACCTTAAGGAAAGGTCACAATCTTTGCATCCAAACATTGGTGTAGCTACACACAAAAAAAATTTTCAGATTCAATCATAAAATTAATTTATCCAATAAATTTTTTAATTGAAATGCCTTCAATCACGAAAATGATGAAATGTATCAATCAAAGTTTTAATTGAGCATCAAAAAAATACTTGATTAAAAAATTAATTGATTTCATTAGCAAATTTCAATTAATTTTGTAATTGATTCAATTACATTTTTAATTAATGTGATTGCAAAATTCAATTATTTTTTTAATTAAAAACTATATTTCAATCACTTCGTATAACTATTTTTAATCCTGTTTAGTTTGATTCAAAAATGTATAATTAAAAAAAAAAATAATTAAGAATTTAAAAAATATATCCTTAAGTTTTTAACTGTCTTATTCTTCAGACTTTTAATAAAAAGTTAATTGTATCAATTAACTGTTTAATTGAAAATTTAAAAAATTTCAATCATTGACTTAATGTTTTTAGTTTGATTAAAAGATTAATAGTATCAATTAATTTTTTAATTGAAAAAGGTTTCAACTAGAGGTGTGCACGTGACACGAAATTGTCGTGACTCACGAAAATTTTCATGACTCACGCTGAGGACAACGGCGTGAGTGTGCGTGATTAACCAATCAAATGTCGTGCGTGAGCGTGATTCACAAAAATAATAAGAATTTCGGAAAAACACACTCACGAAAATAATCCCGCTTACGAACATAAAATCCTTAGGAGTTGAATCCATTTGTAATTTTTGATATCCTAGGTGTTAAGAGTTTTATAACGCTCTCGATTTTAATCATACTCATGTTTTCAGTCAGGTTCTGTAGGTAAATTACTAATAAAATTATTCGTGATTCACGAGGTTTTTCGTGAGTCACGACATTTCTCGTGAGTCGCGACATTTAAAAGATTTTCGTGCATGAGTGTGCGTGAATAACATTTCTCCGTCGTGAGTATGCGTGAGCGTGAGCAAAATATTACTCACGTGCACACCTCTAGTTTCAACTTCAATCAACTGTTTAATTGGGAATATTTTGGTGATATTTTTTCTGTGTATGGTCCCATATCTTTGAATTTGAACATTACTATCATGTATATAACTTTATATAAGCGAAAGCCTTTATTTATTTTATTTATACCGTAACAAAAATATTAACTTTTTACAGGACAGGTGAATTGAAATAATTTAAATTAAATTGAATTTAATCAATGAAAAAATTAATTGAAATTTACTAATTTAATCAAGTTTTTTTATTTTCCAATTAAAACTGTGATTGATACTATAATTTTCGTGTTTGAAAACATTTAAATTAAAAATTAATTGCATCAATTAACTTCGTAATTGAAACAGAAATTTTTTTTGTGTGTAGAAATTATCCAATGTTTCAAGTAAAAACGTCTTTAAAATAAAATGTTGGAAGTCATCTCAAATGTTTAAACGCTGTTTTGCTTTGTAATCAAGGCATGAAAGTTCAACAAATTTAAAAACTTCCTTTCATTAATTTTGAAGAATTTTTCAGAATTATTAAGGACAAGTTAACTTTATTCAAACAGAATTTTCTTTCGTCTTAAGACACCCAGTTTTGAGTCGTATCACTTAACTATAAGAACAAACCCAACCACATTACGAAATGTATATACTTTTAGGCAAGGAAAAACAACTTTATATCGGAAAAATGTGTCTTATATGTTAAGCAAAATTCGCATTCGTATTTTAAGGACATAAATCATTGACCTCACGACAATATTTTGTCGAGTGCATGAGGGATTATCCCATCAGCTTCTCCAAGCTGCTACAACAACAATAAAGGTTGCTAAGAATATTTTCAAAAACCTCTTTAGTCTGTATCGATTCTTTATTGACATTAAACAATTTGCACAAAGTTATTATAACCACAAAGTGTTGTGAGATTAAACATGGTTAAAATCAAATATCCTCATATTATGCACAACGAAAACATATCAATTAGATAAAACATACTAACAAATTGAAATATAATCGGATGTTCAAGCGTATGTTAAAATAAAAAAACCCCTCTTGAATAAAAAACAAAACGCACAAAAAAAAAAAAAAAAAAAAACAAATCATTTAATTCGTTCATCCTCTTTTTTCACTACCAACAATGATGTCATTGTAAATGGATGCGAGGTTAATTGGTCAATTAAAGAATCAAATTACAAATCAATTGAATGCTCTTTTTTATAACACTCAACTTATTGTCATGATATCGAGAGCTCGAAATTAACCCCGGATAATAGCATTTTTTTAATCATAAGTATACTACAAACATAACATAAAAAATCACCCCATAAAACAAACACATCCCTTTTTTTATTCATGAAAAAAAAACAAACCACAGGACCCTCACGCTCTCTCATACCCACACAGATCATAGCTCAATAAACAAATTTGTATAAGTGGCGCTTAACATCAGTACATCGGCGGTAGTGGCGCAATCGAGGAGTTAATATAAAAATTAAACAAACAAATTAAGGGTGCGGAGGTTATTATTCCTCAATGGGCTGTCTCTCACACAACAACGAATGGTGAATTATATGCTCGGCCTTTTTACGGTGATGATAACAAAAAAGAGAACAACCACAAATACCAATTATCCCTAAAAAAATTGCAAAAAACTATATAATACAGAAGAGGAAACGGAAATTTATAAAGATTTTAGATCACTATTGAAAATCACAGGGAGTGGTGTTAGAGATTTTATACCCCTCGATTACTTAATTCAAAAAAAAAATGAACAATATTCAACAATGCCCAGAAGATAAAAACCATAAAAAATTGGTGGTTAATTGACTCACCTTAACCTAACGAAAAAAAATAGGGTGTGAGTTGGCTTGTCAGTTGCGGAGTGATAAGTATCCCAAATTAGGATGTGAGGGTAATTTTATATCCCCTGTCATACATCCACTTTATTATTATTTTTTTTTTATAAAAGGCAATTTTTTACACTAGACCCTCTGTGGGGAGAAAAAAAAAGGTGAGACCCCCTATAATTGTGATTGTGTGTTTTGATATTGGATAACATGATATGAGCATCACTTATTCCTTTCATCATGAAGAGGATGCAACAAGTTAATATTGTTGCATCCTCCAATCTTGTGGTGTGGAGTAAGTAGCAAAGACCCTAAAAGGGATTGAGAAAAAAATCAAAGGGTGAAAAACGTCATGGCACGTGATTTCTAAGGAGTTGGTATCTCCTCTATTTCCTTTCTTCTTAAAAATAAACAAAAAGATTACATCTGAGGATGATGTGGTAGCGTAAAGGGTTCTAAACACTTCATTAAATTTATCACTTTTTAATGATTTTTTCTATTGCCCCTGACATATCTATCGACACTGCAGAAGGGTGTTTAACCACTTGATGAGGATTGCCTCTATTAGTTTTTCTTGCCTGAAGTCATATTATGGGGTAATATTAGACAATTGTTTCTTAGGCGTAGTTTTTTGTTTTCTACTACTGAAGAAGTGTGTAAGTAGTCATTTTGTTGAACATTAAATTTACGAAAATTGGTAATTAAAAATAGATTTGATAACTCATTCGAACTATGGAAAAGGGATACCGCAGGCATCTTAGCACCTACCCCTTTTTTTGAGAGTCTTTTAATTACCTATAGGAATGTGTTGGAGTGTGCCGAACATATGTTTTCCATTTTTCAAGTTCAATGCTCTATTTGTTTAAAAATAAGAATTGAACTCACTTGAAGTTTTCAACCCTCTTTATTGTGTAAAATTAACTTATTCACTTAAAGACTACACGCAAAAAATAATTCTTTTCCCTCAAACGAAATTTAAGACAAACAAAGTTCGTTTCTCAGTTGCTTTTCGCTGTAAGGAAGTTTATTTGGAAGAAAAGTATATACTTTTTGTGATAAACGTTTATACTTTTCCAGGATATAAAAACAATTTAATAAGGACTAACTCAAAACAAGTATATACGGCCGCAAGTTCGGCCAGGCCGAATCTTATGTACCCTCCACCATGGATTGCGTAAAAACTTATACGAAAGACTGTCATCCACAATCGAATTACTTGTGTTGTGGTATCTTCAAACTTCATAACATAACACGGTACGTAGAGAGCCAGAATTGAAGTACGGGGGCTTTATAGAATTATGAACTTGATATGGACCAATTTTTTTGTGATTGGGGATCGATTTATCTGAGGGCTATATATAACTATAGACCGATATGGACCTAGTTAGGCATGGACAATGTACCAAATTTCAACTCACTCGGATGAAATTTGCTCCTCCAAAAGGCTCCAAAACCAAATCTCGGAATCGGTTTATATGGGGCTATATATGATTATGGATTGATATGGACCATTTTTGGCATGGTTGTTAAATATCATATACTACCACCAAGTACCAAATTTCAAGCAGATCGGATGAATTTTGCTTCTCCAAAAGGCACCGGAGGTCAAATCTGGGGATCGGTTTATATGGGAGCTATATATAATTATGGGCTGATAGGAACCAATTCCTGCATGGTTGTTGGATACCATATACTAACATCACGTACCAAATTTCAACCGAATGGGAAGAATTTAGCTCTTCCAAGGGCCTCTGGAGATCAAATCTGGGGATCGGTTTATATGGGGCCTATATATAATCATGGACCGATTTCGACCAATTTTTGCATGGGAGTTTGAGGCCATATACCAACACCATGTTCCAAATTTCAACTGAATCAGATGAATTTTGGTCTTCCAAGAGGCTCCGGAGGTCAAATCTGGTGATCGGTTTATATGGGGGCTATATAGAATTATGGACCGATGTGGACCAATTTTTGCATGGTTGTTAGAGACCATATACTAACACCATGTACCAAATTTCAGCCGGATCGGACGAAATTTGCTTCTCTTAGAGGCCTCGCAAGCCAAATCGGGGGATCGTTTTATATGGGGGCTATATATAATTATGGATCGATGTGGACCAATTTTTGCATGGTCATTGGAGACCATATACTTACACCATATACCAAATTTCAGCCGGATCGGATGAAATTTGCTTCTCTTAGAGGCTCCGCAAGCCAAATCGGGGGATCGGTTTATATGGGGGCTATATATAATTATGGACCTATGTGGACCAATTTTTGCGTGCTTGTTAGGGACCATATACTAACACCATGTACCAAATTTCAGCCGGATCGGATGAAATTTGCTTCTCTTAGAGGCTCCGCGAGCCAAATCGGGGAATCGGTTTATATGGGGGCTATATGTAATTATGGACCGATGTGGACCAATTTTTGCAAGGATGTTAGAGACCATATACGAACACCATCTACCAAATTTCAGCCGGATCGGATGAAATTTGCTTCTCTTAGAGCAATCGCAAGCCAAATTTGGGGGTCCGTTTATATGGGGGATATACGTAAAAGTGGACCGATATGACCCATTTGCAATACCATCTGACCTACATCAATAACAACTACTTGCGCCAAGTTTCAAGTCGATAGCTTGTTTCATTCGGAAGTTAGCGTGATTTCAACAGACGGACGGACATGCTCAGATCGACTCAGAATTTCACCACGAGCGCTATTGAATTTGGAGAAATCGGATCAAATTTAGATATAGCTCCCATATATATGTATCGCCCGATTTCGACAAATGGGGTTACGTTACGCTTTTTTACTAACTGATTATCGTCAAATTTGGCACAAGGTAATCTTTTTCATCACCCTTTAAGTGTGCAAAATTTCATTGAAATCGGTTCAGATTTAGTATAGCTCCCATACATATGTATCGCCCGATTTTCCCAAATTTGGCCACAAAACCCTTATTTATTACCCCATCTTACTCAAGTTTAGCAAAAAGTAACCTTCTGTGGTACCAACCAATCCTGCCAAATATCATCCAAATCGGTTCAGATTTAGATATAGCTCCCATATATATGTATCGCCCAATTTTCAAAAATTTGCCCTAATAACCCTATTTTGTACCAAAATAACCTTATTTATTATTGCATCAATCAAACCTGCCAAATATTATCAAAATTGGTTCACATTAAGATATAGCTCCCACATATATGTATTACACGATTTTGAAAAATTTGCCATATTTTTGACCATAGAGGCCTCATTTATTATCAGATCTTACTCTAATTTAGCACAAGGTAACCTTCTGTGTTATCAATAAAACTTGCCAAACATTATCCAAATTGGTTCAGATTTAGATATAGCTCCCATATATATGCATCGCTCGAGTTTGCCCTAATACTCTTATTTATGAACCAACGTTACTTAAATTTAAAATTTTTATGTATTAGACGATCTATTTAGCCATGCATGTAGCTTGTACATAAATATATTGTACAATTTGCACAAATTTGGATTTATTACCCAAACTGATTGACCGTTTTCCTATTTTTTAAGAATAGAAGCATACAAACTATGTAGGTTCAAAATCAACTATAGCTCCTAATATCAGACATTTATGTTCAGATTGTGATAAAACTCCCATAACTATGTACCTCATATGGAAATGCGGGTTATCTCCCAATCCTATACCATTCATACCCCACAAACAATGTTTACTAATTCAGTAGGGGTGGTTTAGGATATGATATAGTCGGCCCCTTCCGACTTTCTACTTTACTCACTTGTTCTGTAATACAAACAATGTAGAAGAAATTATTCGATATTAAAAATTGTTTAAAACTTACCTTTCGTCTGGACAAAGAATCGCACCGCGGACCACGCAATTTGAAAGCCAACACACTATCCACTGAGCTATGTTGCTGTTATTGTCATCAATAGACAATTAGCCGTACAAGTTATATTTATATAGAATATCTTGCGGCGCCCATGAGTCGATTGAACAAACTTTATTTAACAGAAAAATACATTTAGTTGGGCAACGTGGAGCAGTGGTAGCTACGCCCGTTTTGCATACTAAAGGTCGTGGGTTCGATCCCTGCTTCGACCGAACACCAAAAAGTTTTTTTTTGTTTTACATATATTCCAGATATGTTCGGAAGATTCCGAAAAAATGTTCACCTTACATACTACTATATTAAATTTTTACTATGGACTGTAAAATGTGTCTTATTAAATACTTAAAATCAGAAAAGAACAGTGTTTGATATAAACGAAATGGACTGTGTTGTTGGTTAAAAAATAATTTTTTTTATTGAAAAAAAATTGTAACAAACGAATTTTTTTGGTGATAAAAGTTTAAAATTTTTGAGGCAATTCAAAAAACTCTAACCAAAGAAAAACGTTTTCGGTACACGTTTTCCAAAGATTTTTTTTTCTTGACGTGTATAGTCTTTTGGCCATTGGCCATATAACCTTGAAGGGAGCCACCGTGGTGCAATGGTTAGCATGCCCGCCTTGCATACACAAGGTCGTGGGTTCGATTCCTGCTTCGACCGAACACCAAAAAGTTTTTCAGCGGTGGATTAACCCACCTCAGTAATGCTGGTTACATTTCTGAGGGTTTCAAAGCTTCTCTAAGTGGTTTCACTGCAATGTGGAACGCCGTTCGGACTCGGCTATAAAAAGGAGGTCCCTTGTCATTGAGCTTAACATGGAATCGGGCAGCACTCAGTGATAAGAGAGAAGTTCACCAATGTGGTATCACAATGGACTGAATAGTCTAAGTGAGCCTGATACATCGGGCTGCCACATAACCTAACCTAACCTAACCTATATAACCTTGAAAATTTGATCAACTCTGAAAATCATATGAATTTCTTGTGATAGTTTGAAGCCATCGGCTTTACAATAAAAAAAGTTTTTTCAATTGCATAGATATGGAAACCCCACAAAAACATATAAAAATTGCGTTGATTTCACCCTAGTGTCCTTCACCATGAACTCGAAGCCTTAGACCATGGTGACAAAATATTAAATAATTTAAGAGCGTTAGAAAATATTAAAATCTCATACACTATAAAAAAAATTTTGCATCCAAACATTTTGACCTTCCCTTATGGACAGAAAAAAAGTAAACTGTTTCATAGGAAGAATTAACTACTTCGTGCAAAAATTGAACTCCACATTTTGAGATTTTCACAAAGCGTTGTTGAACCAGGATGTACTTTTTTTAATGCCCTAATGTACTTTTTAACTACAACTCACGAAATTGCACCCTGCCATTGAAGAAAAACATGAACTAAAAACCATACAGTAGTTCATTCTTATTATTTTTGGGAATAGTACGAAAATTTTCTTCTGTTTTAGTTCATATGAACTTATGTGTACGGTCATTGAAAGTTTAGATCATAAAATGTTTCAGACATACTTAAACGGAAAATTTCATTGGGCTTTAGAAAATTTCGCAAAATATAATCAAATTAACTATAGACAAATATTTCTTTTTCAATAAAAATTAGTTAAACTTATCGTTAGTTTAACTGCGGAATTTTTTCAGGGTGGTATTGATTTCGAGCCATAGATGTGGCTTCTTTAAAATAAGGACATTTTTGGGACCTATGAAGCTTTAAATTTAGAATTAATACAATTAGAATTAGGATACGTACCTCACTTATGGAATTTTTGGGATATATTAATAAAGCTATTCACGAACAAGCTCATGCCAGTTCAAAAAGTCCGAATTATAACAGATACTTTAAAGTACAAAATAATTAAATTAATTACAAAAAAATAAAACATTAAATCAAGTATTCAAAGTCCTCAAAATAAAACTTTGCCTATATTTGAAGGGTTTTTATCTTAAATCTAAAGAATGAATATTTCAGTTATTTCATGGACAATTTCTTTAAATCAAAAAAATTTTTTTTGAGTTCCAAACATATAATTTTTACACCCAAACATATGAAAAACAGTGGTTTTCTTCCGTGCATATATATCTTTCGCCGGATATGGACTTATACGGCCCCAGAAGCCAGAGTTTAATATGCTTGACCTTTTGCACAAGGAGTACAACTAGTAGTATCGTAAAGTGTTCTAAATTTTATTGAAATCAATTCAGATTTAGATATAGCTCCATTATTTATGTTTTTTCCCGAATTGGTTAATACAAAAATACCCACATTTTACTAGTAACATCGCCACCGCTAATATTAAGATGAATCAAAATCAAATTTTCCTATACCTGTAATACATATCTATCGACGGATAAATCATAATTTAAAATTTTCCATATTTTTATACCCTGCCCCACACTGTAGAACAGGGTATTATAATTTAGCTATAATGCTCAGGGCCGGACCCCGAGTCGATCTAGCCATGTCCGTTTTTCTGCACTGAAAAAAATATTGTCGTGAGGTCAAAGATTTCATGTCTTTAAAATACGAATACAAATTTTGCTTAGCATAGAAGACGCATTTCTCTAAAATAAAGTTATTTTCCTTGTCCAAAAGTCGATAAACTTTTCAATGAAGTCGTATTGTCCTTATAATTAAGTGATTTGACTTAAAAATGGGTATCTTAACATGAAAGAAAAAATTTCAACTTGACTTAATAATTCAGAAAAATTCTTTAAATTTAATGAAATTGTCTTTAAATTTGTTGTCTTTTTGCATCTGACTACAAAGCAAAAAATCGTTCAAATATAGGACATGTTTTTCAAAACTTTATTTTAAAGAAGTTTTTTACTTCAAACATAGCATAATTTCTACTGGAAGTCGAGTCCTAATTTCAAAAATAAAGTTGCCGTTAACTCGTTTTTAAAGGACTTTGATAGCATATGAAGAAAAAAAGCTGAGAAAGCGAAAAATTACAATTTGCTCCCTAGAAGCAAGTACACAAAACCTAAATTTAAAAGAGAATTGTGTCTTAAAAGTATCCTTACTTGTATTCTCCGCTTCTTTGGCTCGGAATCAATACCAAATTTTTTAAAGTAAAGACAAAATCTTTGGAACCGAGTATGCTTTTTTTCAGTGTGTGAACACATTTTTGTGATCAAAGCCTAGGTCCCAGTTTTAGCCCAATCGACTTATCGAAATTATAGAAATTATAGATCTACAAAGTGGTGCAGGGTATATTATAGTCGGCCCCGCCCGACTTTAGACTTTCCTTACTTGTTATTTATATAAAGATGTTTGTTCCAAATAAACGAATAAACTTAAAAAATGCAAATTTCGTTTAAGAGTAAAGAACCAATTAGAAATTTTCTTAGAATTTCACACCAAACATATTTATTACATCTTTATTAGCTGATGGCCTTTGTAGCTTATGTTATTTCTTTTTCTTTATACTTGCCTTATATTTACTATAAGCTAAGTTAAAATAATAAATAAATACGCAGGAGTACAACTAGTAGGACATTCTCTGATATACGGTATAAACAAGGATCGTAATCTACAGATTTGTCCAAAATGCAATTGTCCATAAATCTGCGTCACAATCAACAAAGTAAATTTATATAGAGGGAGGGTTCTATATAAATTTGCCATTTCCAATAACATTTTTTATTAAGAACATTATTCAAATGAAGAGATCAGAGTTCATAGGATCTAGAAAACTTATAGAGAAAATTTTCTCTTGACATCAGCCATTCAGCTAGTTGCCTAGGATTAAAATTCCTTTCAAAACATATGCTCTGAAAATGAGGCCAAAAATCACACTCAATCGCAAACAAATCTCATTCCGTTTGCGATTAGAAATCTATTGAATTATCGTTGTTGTTATTGACAAATGTGATTTGAAAAGAATAGAGAGAGCAAAGCCGTAAGGATATTAGTGAGTAGGACATAGCATTAGCTTAGAACTCATGGATAAAAAAAGTCATCTGCATGGAACACAATTAAGCCAACATAAATTTTATTCTCTTTCAAAATATGAGAGGTGAACAAAGTAATGTTCAATGAAATATTCTTTTTTTGCAAGGACTCCGACACTAAGGGCTTTATAAACGGGTCATGACTCTCAGCCACACAAGAGAACTCACTCACCACCACCGCTATTAAAAGCAAAATTAATGGAAAATTTTATATGATTTTTACTCATTTTTACGTGGTATTTATGTTATATGGTCGTGTGTTTCCAATATCCTTTATATCCTTTTGCATACAGGATATTGTTGTTATTGTTGATATTTGTTGCAGAGATATTTTTTCGGGGGATATTTATATAGAATTTCCCGAGGAAAAAAACGGTTATTTCATTATTATATGTAGGGGATTGTGTCTGCAAGTATACATAGATATGTGGGAACGCACACTCGCACACATATTTATATGGAAGTGGTTGTATTTGTTTGTGTATAACAGCATCAACCGGTAGAAATAACATTGCATGGTAATGAATAAATGTGAGCACATTGATACACAAACAGATGCAAAGTTGCACAGAGGACATGCAATACTCATACCACATTAGAGCATGTAGAGGCTTCGTAGACGACCTCATACTCAGAATACGTTAAGCAAGGTTGAGTGGAAAAAAATCAAAGCATTTAGAAACTCCTGACGCATAAAACGCCACTAACGGACAGTAGTATAGAAAAATTAAATGGGATTTTTTTGTTTTGATTTTTTTTCTTTAATTTTTTTGAATATTCAAATGATAATATTTTATGATATTTTAATTGAGTTCTTTATTTATATATTTTTGAGATTTTTTTAAATTTTTGAATTAATGTCGTAATGTTCGTATGCCCTCGCTTTTTACCATTTAATAATCAGAAACATGACAAAAGACTAATTTTCTTATTCCCACACGCAAAGAAAAAAAAAGTTTGGAAAATGTGTACCGAAAACGTTTTTCTTTTGTTAGAGTTTTTTGAATTGCTTCGAAAATTTTAAACTTTTATCACCAAAAAAATTCGTTTGTTACAAAATTTTTATTTTTTCAATAAAAAAAGTTATTTTTGAAACAACAACACAGTCCATTTCGTTTATATCAAACACTGATCTTTTCTGACTTTAGGCCTTTAATAAGACACATTTTACAGTTCAAAATTTAATATACTACAATGTAATGTTGAACATTTTTTCGGAATCTTCCGAACATATCTGGAATATATGTAAAAAAAACAAGTATATACGGCCGTAAGTTCGGCCAGGCCAAATCTTATGTACCCTCCACCATGGATTGCGTAGAAACTTCTACGAAAGACTGTCATCCACAAGCTTCAACTCACTCGGATGAAATTTGCTCCTCCAAGAGGCTCCAAAACCAAATCTGGGGATCGGTTTATATGGGGGCTATAAATGATTATGGACTGATATGGACCACTTTTGGCATGGTTGTTAAATATCATATACTACCACCACGTACCAAATTTCAACCAGATCGGATGAATTTTGCTTCTCCAAAAGGCACCGAAGGTCAAATCTGGCGATCGGTTTATATGGGAGCAATATATAATTATGGAATGATAGGAACCAATTCCTGCATGGTTGTTGGATACCATATACTAACATCAAGTACCAAATTTCAACCGAATGGGAAGAATTTTGCTCTTCCAAGATGCTCCGGAGGTCAAATCTGGGGATCGGTTTATATGGGGCCTATATATAATTATGGACCGATATTTACCAATTTTTGCATGGGTGTTTGAGGCCATATATTAACATCACGTACCAAATTTCAACTGAATCAGATGAATTTTGGTCTTCCAAGAGGCTCCGGGGGTCAAATTTGGTGATCGGTTTATATGGGGGCTATATATAATTATGGACCGAAATGGACCAATTTTTGCATGGTTGTTAGAGACCATATACTAACACCATGTACCAAATTTCAGCCGGATCGGATGAAACCCCCCAAGCCAAATTTGGGGGCCCGTTTATATGGGGGCTATACGTAATAGTGGACCGATATGGCCCATTTGCAATACCATCCGACCTACATCAATAACAACTACTTGTGCCAAGTTTCCAGTCGATAGCTTGTTTCGTTCGGAAGTTAGCGTGATTTCAACAGACAGACGGACGGACATGCTCAGATCGACTCAGAATTTCACCAGAATATATATACTTTATGGGGTCTTAGATCAATATTTCTATGTGTTACAAACAGAATGACAAAGTTAATATACCCCCATCCTATGGTGGAGGGTATAAAAAATTTTAATTTTAGAAATTTGTAACTAATTATAAACTGTCCCAACTCGGTCTCAAGATAGTGGATGTTCCTCCTGTGTACTTAACGTCCAGTCTGCCAGCGTGCCAGATCCCCTACGTTCGTCCGAGTTTCCTCAGTGATTTATCCATGTTGGTAGACCTAGATGGCTACAATCGACATTTCGAAACCGTACCAGCCCTGCCAGTCTATTGATTATGAAAGCAGAAGTCTAAGACAAGCCTACCGTGCACTCGTTCAGAAGTATGTCCCCGTAGCTAAGCAACAAATATGCTGAAGTATATTGAAGAAAATAATATCAGATTCATAGCCCATATTTTCCCCGTAAATTAGGACAAAATCAATGATTGTCCTGGTTCTTATCGCCCTAGACATATTAAACCATTGTAGATGGAATTTTGACAAAAAAACAACAACTGAGCAAAGCTCTCCTAGCCCAACAATTTTTCCATCTGACAAAATATACATAATTGTTCTCATACTATTTCTGTATAGCCCACTGTGCAAAATAATTCAACTGACACTGAATGATGCCTAAAGCAAAACCATCAATATTTATTGCTATAAACAACTAAAAATAAAATAAAACACATAATAACTATCAAATATACGATGACAACGGCAAAAGAATAAAAACTCTAAGCCCAACAATATTCAATTATTGAAAAACTAAACTAAAAACAACAACAACACAAACATCATAGTATGCGAAAATACTCCTACCAGCAGCAGTCCCACCCTCACATCATCAACATAGGCCATCGCAGCATTAACGCCAACGTCACCATCATCATCACGGATATCGTCAACGTCATCTACTACACCACCATACACCTCCACCATGTATTTTGTCTGGAGTTTTGTTCTCTGCATGTGTTGCAACTTTCTTTTTTTCCTTATGCATCCTGATGGTGTTTTTGTTTTTTTTTTTTTTTTTTTGTCTCATATACATTCCCTTCTCTCTTCCGATGTCCTGTAAATCCGTATCCCTATACTCTCAACTTTGCCGAACACGGGAGAAAAATGCAACAACAAAAAACATTTACTTACATTGAATTATAATATTGTGATGGCCTGGGTGTCATTTCATCATTTATGTCCAGACACGTTTCAACGAGGCCACATAAATGAGTCGAGCACAAAAGGAAGAATATTCACCATATTTCGTATTGAAAACAGAAATTAGCGAATGGTTTGTTTAACCAAAAATTCATCCCAAACACCGCTTTTCGCTTAAAAGCGTTTAACCGATTAAACCGAAAAAATAAAATTCTGAGAAAATGCAACTTTTTGTTTTTTTTATTTTATTGCAAAAACGGAATTAATAATTCACTGTAATAAAATGATCTAAAAATTCAACATTTTTTTAAAACTTGTTTTCGGTGTTTTATTTTGTTCATTGATGATGGTCAGATGGTATTGATAATGGGCTATATGGGATAACTTTTAGGTATAGCCCCCATATAAACCGCCGCTCAGATACAACTTCCGGAGCTTCCTGGAAGAGCAAATTTCATCCGATGCGGTTGAAATTTTTATGTGATGTTCGTATATATCCTCTAACCAACATGCAAAAATTTGTCCATATACACTAATAAAAAAATTACGTTCCATAGTCGTGAACGGACGGTGACAAAATGAAACGGAAACGTTCACAAAAAATCAAAACGGAATGTTCACAATTTCGTCCACGGGCGTTCACGATTTCATGAACGGCATTCGTTTTTCTTTGGCCATGAAAAGTCTTAAAATAATCGTTAGACGTTATTATAGCAACTCCCTCGGTGGTGCAATGTGCTAAGGCGATTGTTAACGCGTATGGTGCAGGAAACACAGGTTCGAGTCACGCAAGCGGAAGTTTTTTTTTTTTAATTTTGTTTATAAAGTCGTAACCATAACGTTGTCAGATCATGAACGCTGGTTGTTGTTTTGACAACGCATGGTGTGATTTTATCGTTGTCAGATTGACACCGCCTGTTCACAGTTTGACACCACATGTGTGTTGATTCACTTTCATGAACGAATCGTTTTGAAATAAGCACGCCGTGCATGATTTTTTCTATGAGTGTAGGTCCATAATTATATATAGCCTCCATGTAAACCGATCACCAGATTTGACTCTGGAGCTTCTGGAAAGAGCAAATTTCATCCGATCCAATTGAAATTTGGGAAGCGATGTAACGATATCGACCATACATTTCACGAAAATTTTTCCAAATAAAGTCTTAATTGAGTTTTACAAAATAATTGAGTTTTAATAAATATTGAGTTTTACAAATGTAGTTGATTGAACAAAATTTTTTAATTGAAACAGATCAATCACAAAAATTAATAGTATCAATTAATTTTTTAATTGACTTTCATTTAATTTTTGATTTTTTTAAGCCATCAGCCATATTGAATCATCCCCACCTTAACCGATTCTTAGATTTAACTTTAGGATCCTCTTGGAAGAGCAAATTTCATCCGATCCGGTTGAAATTTCATACGTATCATAAAAAGCAATTCCCAGTTTTGACCTCAGGAGCCTCTTTCCGTTTCATGTATAAACCCCTGAGTTTAGTCCAATCATTTTTGCACATTCTTGCCAAATTTTCCACAAACCAAATTAAACTTCATTCTCTGTTAACTTACCACAATGTCTTTACTACCCTCGCCATGATGATTGGAATCGCAACCCAAATGGCGAATCATCTGACCGTCTACTCATAACTACGTTGCAAACGTGCGTGCGCGCTTGCATTCGAAGACAAAGGGCACTCACTTAAATTGGTGATACCAGCAGAAGGAGCAGTAGCTTAGCTACGTTTTTTTGTTTTTGTATCAAGTGGTTTATGATTTTCATCTTTCTCCAGCATTCTGCCAGTCACAGTCAATGGAGACAAAAACAGATGTCGTTGTTCCTTTTGTCCATGTGCCAATAAGCGTAACATTTTTATCTTGTTGGCGATTTTTCTAAGTATAATTTTGGAATTTTCATTTTTTTTTTGTTTTTTTTTTTAATGACAACTTTTTTTCTAGCTTATATAGGGGATCCATTTCATTCAAGATTCACGTATGACTGAGTGATTTATATTTTATGGTATGGCAATCACACGCTGACAGGATTAAATTCCTAAGTCCTCTTGAGTCCAATAGTTTTTGTCTCTTGGGCACATGTCCCTATCACAATGTGTCTTAAGTTTACCTTAATTGTCAATCACTAATTGACCATGAAAATCTATGATCCTGCTCGTGAGGATTATTTTTCGAAAGGACTTTTGTTGATCGTAAGCGTGTGTACATGCATAAGGAATCGTGTTTTTGTTTTTCATTTTTTTGTATGACTTAATCTTTGCGACCATGAAATGTTCTTTTTAAGAAGACTAAAAAAACACGATCAGTTGCATAGAATGGAAGATATTTCGCAAAATGTTAATTTGCCATGAAATTAGTTTTGGATCGTGGCATAAATACAACGATTTTCCACATGTCACAATGTTGTAGAACATAATTGTCGTATTGCTAATAAGCATTGTTCTTAAAAGCGTGTATCATCTCGGCCACCATTTTTTGAACATGACGGCACTTCTGAGAATCCCTACCACGTCGAAAACTGTCGTATACGATAGGTTAGGTTACGTATATAATGATACTCTAACGTAAGTAATAAGACCAACTAGAAGAAAAACGACCGAAAATGACAAAGTTATAAGCAGTTGAGTGAACAAATCGGATGTAAAATCATGCAAATACTCGTATGAGTAACTCACCCACACAAAAATGCATTTTTGTGTGGGTGAGAGGCTCAATTGCTTATAACTCTGTGATTTTTCGGTCGTTTTTCTTCTAGTTGGTCTTATTACTTACGTTAGAATATAATCTATAGGACCATGAAAAGAAACAAATTTTTTTTCAATGGTTTGTATTTTTCCGGCGGGCCACCGTGGTTCAATTCAGGCCTTGCACATAATCGCCTTGGTATTTGACCGAACACCAAAAAGTTTCTCAGAATATTTCAAAGCTCTCTCTATGTGTTTTCACTGCAATGAGAAACGCCGTTAATATTCGGATATAAACAGAAAGTCAATGAGCTAAACATGGAATCGGGCAGTGAGCCTTAACAATAATGGGCTGCCACTATACCTAATATAACCTATGTTCATAATCAAATTTTTAAAATTTTTCAAACCTAGGGAAAGGTCATCTCTTCGTCATAAATTAAAACTTGAATTGTTAATTTTACCCTAAATGTCGGTTGGTTGATTTTGGTCAACATCCAAAATTAGTTAATAAATTTATGCTCAATATCAAAAGTTTATGAGTAGAGTTTCGCGAACACAATAAATTGATTAGTCAATTTACAAAATAATCAAAAGTCGATTGATCCAATTTGGAGATTACTAAGCCAACAATTTAATCGTTCAAGATAATCATTTGAATATAATATTTCCATCATGGTTCTACACTAATAAAATGAATATATATAGTATATATATATATATATAGTATATATATTATTGATCAGGGAGAAATTGTAAGACGATGTAAGCATGTCCGTCTGTCTGTCTATTGTTATCACGCTACAGCCTTCAATAATGGCGCTTTCGTCCTGAAACTTCGGCACAGATTAGTCTTTTGTCTGCACGCAAGCCAAGTTCGAAGATGAGCTATAACGGTCCAGGTTTTGATATAGCTCCCATATAAACCGATCCCCCGATTTGGGGCCTTGAACACCTACACACCGCAATTTTCATGCGATTTGTCTAAAATTGGAAATATAGCCACATTTTAGGTCCACAAAGAGGTGTTCTGAATATGGTGTGTATCGGTCCAGGTTTTGATATAGCCCCCATATAGAACGATCTCCCGATTTATCTTCTTGAGCATCTAGAGGCCCCAATTTTTATACGATTTGGCTGAAATCTAAAATGTAAAGGTATTTTAGGTCTACAAAGGGTTGAGGCGAATATGATGTGTATCGGTCCACGTGTTGGTATAGCCCCCATATAGAGCGACCTTAAGATATATTTGACTTATGAAATCTGGCGGTACTTTAGGTCGACAAAGACATGTGTCGAATATGGTGTATATCGGTCCAGATTTTTATATAGCTCCTATACATCTATACACCGCAATTTTTATGCGTTTTGCCTGAAATTGGAAATCTACAAATTGTTTAGGTCCACAAATAGGTGTGTGTTTTATACAGACTCCATATAGGCCAACCATGGTCTACATTTTCGTGTGGCACCAATATAGCTGGATCTCCCCTTTTAAATTCTTGAGCATCTAGATCCCACAATTGTTATCCATTCATCGTGAATTTGTAAATCTATATATTCCTAATATAAACCGGTCTCCCTACACGCAAAAAAATAATTCTTTCCTCCCAAACGAAATTTTAGACAAACAAAGTTCGTTTCTTATTTGCTTTTCGCTGTAAGGAAGTGTATTTGGAAGAAAAGTATATACTTTTTGTGATAAACATTTATTCTTTTCCAGAATGTAACAACAATTTCATAAAGACTAACTAAAAAAAATTTTTTTCTTGCTAATTGCATTTTCCCTCACATCTTTCTCACATCCACGAGTTTTTTTAGTTCTTAACACCTTTTCCTGTAATACCAACAATGTAGAAGAGATTATACGAATTTATAAATTTTTAAAATTTTTTTACCTTTCGCCTGGACGGAGAATCGAACCGCGGACCATGCACTTTGTAAGCCAACACACTAACCACTGAGCTATGTACTTGTTATGGTCATCAATAGATAATTATCCATATAAGTTATATTTATATAGCATAGCTTGCGGCGCCCACGAACCGAATAAACAAAGTTTATTTAACAGAAACAAACATTTTGTTTGGCACCGTGGAGCAGTGGTTGCTCGTCTGACTCTCATGCCAAGGGTCGTGGGTTCGATCCCTGATTCGACCAAAGTTTTTTTTTGTTTTTGTTGTTTTTTTTTTTACATACATTCTACATATGTTCGGAAGATTCCGAAAAAATGTTCAACATTACATTGTACTATATTAAATTTTGAACTGTAAAATGTGTTTTATTAAAGACCAAAAGTCAGAAAAGAACGGTGTTTGATATAAACGAAATGGACTCTGTTGTTGTTTCAAAAATAACTTTTTTTATTGAAAAAATAAAAACTTTGTAACAAACGATTTTTTTTGGTGATAAAAGTTTAAAATTTTCGAAGCAATTCAAAAAACTCTAACAAAAGAAAAACGTTTTCAGTACACGTTTTCCAAACGTTTTTTTTCTTTGCGTGTATTTAACTTCTTGATGGGATAGAAAGCACATCTAAATTGCACGAAACTAGATGTAAAATTTCCCGAATTTATTTCTCGTGCGGATTCGAGTAATGGGGATAGGCATCTATAGAATTTAGATTCCAAATGATATGAACGGATTTTGGGGCACATTTTGATGTGATATTTAAGATTCCTCTAGAACTCAAACAAAACTGGTTCTTTTAAATCCAGAACCTGATGTAGCCGCCATCTGCACAAACTTTAAATATAACTTTGGGTAGAATACCTTTTGAACCCATCTGCTAGGAAGAGTATCTGTCATCAAATCAACCTGAAATTTCTATTATATTTAATTCATGGTGATGGGTATTTAAGATTAGGCCGGGCCGAACTTAACCACGTCTATACTTGTTAATTAATAATATTAATTAACATAATTAAATAACAAATACATTAAAAACAGAATAAGAAGTAATAAAATGATACAAATTATTAAAATTTTGTTGAAGAAAATTTTAAATCCCTTATGGAAAAATTGCAAATTTGTAAAAGTATTTGAGGGCAAACGTTCCAGACAATACTTATAATGTATTGAAAATCATAAAACAATTTTAAAAAAAATATTTACTTGAAAAAATATTACAGATTTTTATAACTTACATCCAAAACACTGTTTTCGGATCACATCTTAAGAAGTGAAGGACTCTGATAAGCCCATGTTAAATTGATCGCTTCCTGCGAAAATTTTGCACCACTTCCGGATCCAAACAGAACATGTTCACATTTTTTATGGCGAGGCTTATTTTGCTAGAAAACCAAATGATCTGTTCATTACCTTGAAGACTCCTCCCACAAGCCAATCATATAAATAAAACATTTTTGTAGCGTTTGTATTTTATCGATATTTATTTCCATCATGTTTTTTTAATACATGTAATTTCCTTTCTTGTAAACTTAGTGATCATTTATAAATTGCTATAACCATGTTTGAAATGATTTTATCCTTTTTCGTCCAAAACAACAAATATGTTTTTAACAACTTATATACCAATCCAACAAATAATAAATATTTAAATTAAATTATGCATAATCATACCCAGACCTCAAATCTCCCACATCCCTTAACCCAAAGCAATACGAGAAATAGAATCTCAACCACAGGATTTGTGTGAAGCCAACAAATACGTTATTAAGGACACTAGGTCATGCATAGCTATCCACCTCTATTATCAGCATCAGCATACATGGGTACAACAATAAAACCCCATTTCCTGTCTATTAATCTTAATCCTCCAAGGATCACCGGGTAAGAAATCAAACAAATCAAAACAATAATCAAAAATATAGAAAAACGCTATGAATGAATTCATTGCGCATGCGCGAAGCACGCTTCTCTCACATTCACACAATATTCCCTAGGTATTGAACAAAAGAATCCATTTGGATACGAGAAGAAGTATGGAAAATAAAGGATCACAAAATCTTTTCTTGCTAGAAAAAGATTACAAGAGCACCACATCTAGTCCAAGATCTAGGACAACAACAACAACAATATATCAGCCATCCCGAAGTGTTGCTCTAATGTTGCATCAAAGAAATTCTTTGGATAACAATGCCAGGAAGTGTAAAGAAAACATCCACAATAGGGAAAACTAAGTCCATAGACCAACCCCTAAACGAAGAAGGGATGCTTGTCCGTGTAAGAGTTCGTGCCAAGATATTGCCACATACCAAAGATGCTTAGATTTAAACACCAAAGAAGAAGTGTTAGATTTTAGTGGCGCGCGCGCGTTCATTTCCTTTGCTTTCCATGTCAAAGGTGCTGAGGATGCTGTGACCTTTTTTGTATGATCCTTCATTGGGTGTAAGGGCAGATATGGACATTTGTTATGGATTGCTATGAAAACACATTTGAATATCTTCGAAGAGTGACATTGGATATTAAGAGGGGGATGAGGATGATGCACCACAGTTTATCCATGGCATTAAGTATGGTTCAGAGTTCATGGCTTCCATTATTATGATCTTCAGGGATATGAATTTCTTAAGAAAATAAATTTAAATGAGATTTTTTCCAGTCTCCCTTTTTCCCCTTGTTGAGTTGGTATGTGTCATTGTCGCCCTTTATCATTGAGTTCGTGGCATTTGCTCTTGCCACTGTCGTCTGGGAATTTTCTTGAAAATCTATGTCAAATCGATGCAACTAAACGACCTATGACTATTTTTGTTGCAACATGTGCTAAGTCGCCAAAGCATTGTCAACCAGGAAATTTGTTATGGATGTTTATGGAGATCAACGAAAAAAAGGATCCATCTCGGCTGTATTTACAGCTGTCCAGCTCTCCAAATGCACATGGCTTTGGGAGTATTTTAAAAATAGTGGGCAAATGAACGGAAATACTCAAGTTTTTAGTTAGGGAACAAATTAAAATTTGGATTGATATAAATTTGTGCTACCTTAAAAAATAATCGATTGTCGGTTAAGGTGGGTACTAAGTTCGAGTTTAGCCGCTAAAATCAAAATTGAATCAGTTTGATGCAAATTTTATTATAACTTTATGGGGAATAGCCCAAAGCAATATTTCATAAAGTTTATTAACTATAAAATGGATTATTAGAGAAAAGTAATCGTGAAAAGATGGCAATTTAAGCGGCTAAACTCGAACTTAATACCCACCTTTAAGAGCCAAAATCCTAGTTAGATGAATAGCCATATCATGATCTTCAAATCCTTATTTTCAGAAAACGTCACAACTTTAACCAACCTCTTTTTGGCATTCCAAAAAACCTTTCAAGACTTTAAATTCATTCAACTCTCTAGGATGTGATCCGAATTTAGTGTTTTGGATGTGAACAAAGTGTAAACAAATTTGTTATATTTTGTCAAATAAATAATTTTTATATTTTTTATGATTTTTAATGCTAACGAAACGTTTAACCTCAAAAATTTTCAAAAATTAAAAATTTTTCTAGAATGGAATTAGACGTTTTTTTCGACAAAATTTGAATAATTTGTCCCATCTTATTAATTCTTACTCTGTTTTGAAACAAAACAAGTTAAAATTTCAAATTAAAAATATAAAAAAAGCGAGTTTTAAAAAATTGAATTAAAAAAACTTCCTGTATAGTTAAAATAAAGAACATCTTTGGGAGGATATTTTTTGAAGTGCTCTTAAAGTCGTGCCTTTAGAAGAACCTCCAATTTTTTTTGTTGGGATGAAATTATTGAAATCGTCCATAATTATTACTTTTATAGTAAGTTTACTATATAAAAACAAAGTTTCAAAAATTCAAATACGAATGTCCGACCAAGCCGAACCTTATGTGCCCTCCATCATAGTTTGCGTACAAAGTTCTATAAAGACTCTCATTCATAATCGAATTACTTGTGTTGTGATATCAGTTACCGATGCCAAGGTATCTTGCACCATTCTAACATTGTCTTCTAAATTGTATATTAGTTTGTTTCCCGGAATTCCGATCAAAGGGAAACCTGCTTCGATATGGCATACATGGAGGAAAAATACTGTTTTTCATACGTTTGGGTGTAAAAATTATATGTTTGGAGCTCAAAAGTGCAAGCTTATAATTTTCATATATTAGAACATATTATGTTTGGGGCATAACACTTTCTTAATTATTGTATGTATGGATGCAAGCATACATTAATTTAGAAAGTGACTATCAACATATATGTGTTTAGAAAGAGAGACCGAGAGAGTATGCTGCAAGTACACAAATGGAAGTAACCAATTGTCGCCTTAGAAATATATACACACAAAGAAAATTTCATTAAAAGTTATTTCTACCAGTGTATGTCTAAGGTGAAACATAATACAATATTTTGTTTTTACCAAGCCTGAAAATATATATGTTTAAAGCAGAATGTGTTTGGGAGTATATGTTTTAGAAGCGATTCTTGGAGGGAAGCAACCTTCTCTTAAACAATCGGGAGGCCGTTAGAACCTGGGCTAGAACCCACGACTATGCATGTCGAATAAGGAAACTATTACTACTTAGCACCATATTCAAATAGGATAATGGACTTTCAAAAGTAATTGATAATTTTTACTTAAATTATTTCATTTCATATTTTATTTTATCTAAACAAAAATACCAAAAACAATTAAATTATTTTGTATATTCCTCTCTACTTAGGCCAAATACCCCATTCACATTAGTCTCAAAATAAGTTTAAATTGGATTTGAAATCACTTATTTGCAAAGAAAATGACAGTTGAAAATAGTTAAATTAGATATGGAAGTGTAATGATACCAAAAAAATTGTTTTTGTTGTATTTATTCCTCCATTTTATATAAAATATTGTAAAGAAAAATTCCTGAGAATTCCCGCACTAAATTCCCAGGAAAGCGGTAGCGAAAAAATAACCCTAATTCACATTTAGCTCAAAAACTACTAAAATTGGATTTGAAATACCTTATTTACAAAGAAAATCACAGTTGAAAAATAATTAAAGTACACTCAAAAAAAAGTGAACTCTCTATTTCACTAAAGCCAATTTAACTGTCGCTTAGTTCATGGAATTATTATGTTTGGAGAAAGTTTTCTCTACTCTAATAATTTTTTGTGTACGTTAGTTAAATTAACTAAAACCGAGGGAAAAAAATATACACAAATGAAGGATAAATATTAACTAAATTCGTGTCTTCCACAAAATAGTTCAATATTTCTTTAAATTTGTAAATTTTACTACAAATGCGTTAATCATGAACTTCGTATGTCACTAAAGACATTCTTGCAATTTTGAACTCCAATTTTTTCTTTCAAACTACAAAATTTTCTTTAACAAGTGAAAAAACTTAATTATGTCTAATAAATGTTCTTGAATTTGTCGAAAAATATTTACTTATTTTTATGACATCGGCGTGATGCCAGCGTTTGTTATACTGTTTAGTTAAAATTTTCTAAAAATATTCAAAATTTTCTAAAATTAACCGAAAATTTTCTTCCTGGTGGGTTCACTGTTTTTTCAGTGTAGATTTTGGAAGTGTAATGGTACTAAAAATAATGTTTTTGTTGTATTTATTCCTCTATTTAAATATTGTAAAGAAAAATTCGTGAAAAATAGCGAATTCCCGGGAATTCCCTGTATGCCGTTCCCGGGAAAAAACCCCTAATATTACATTCGAATTTATTGAAAAGTTTATCGACTTTTGGACAAGAAAAAAACTTTGCCTCAGAAATATTGGTCTTCTATGCTAAGCAAATTCGCATTCGTATTTTAAGGACATGAAATCTTTATCCTCACGACAATATTTTTTTCAGTGTGTTGTAGGAAATATTATCTAAAATATTTGGCTAATTCCAACATAATGCAAATAAGTTATTTTTTTATATTGTAGAAAATGTATTAAAAATAATCATTTTTTTTTTAAATTTATTAATTTTTTTTAAAGAAAAATTTAGACAATAAAAGTGCAATAAAAGTAATAGACGAACGTAGTGATACTACTCTAGTTTTAAGCTTTATGTGTTGTTGTTGTTTTACACTTGAATGTTTTGTATACATCGACTCCTGATGAAGCAATTCAATGTAATTGAGAAATATTGAAGAATAAAGAAACCAATACATACAAAAAACGATCTCAAGCTTGATTAATTATTTTTTATTGGATTAAAGAAAGATCGAATAAAATCAAAATTTCCACTTAAGAAAAATTTAGAGTTTAAAAAATAGTTAAAATGTCCTTGGCGCTGTACGATGTTCAGGACAGACCGATTATAATTAAATTTACCCATTTTAGAATAACTTTTTTTCTCATTTTTAGATCAAGTAAGCAAAAAATAATTAAAATAAGGAATTTTTTTCATATTTATCAACATTTAACTAAAATCAATTAATTTTTATTAATTACAAAATAAATAAAAAAATAAATTTAAATCGGATATAGAAATATTCTGAGGGGAATACATCAATCTTCCCTTATGTAGAATTGCATAACAATATGTAAATTCGATCGTGCAAAAACTGTGGAGCACATTGCAAATCCAGCATAATAGAGGCTTTATTCGAGAGCACTAAAACAATGTTCAGACGAAAAGATCAACGACCAAAAATGCTAGCCTTTGCAGGGTGTTTCGGCTACATTTTGACAATATCAGAACATTGTGTTCCACCCGAATGCAACACATTCATTTATAAACGAAATCACCATTGGTGCCACATTCAAACATTGTAGCTGAACAATTGAAACACCCCTCCCAAAGACCTACATAGATATCAAATTGATTTATTTCCTCACTTTAGTATTTTAAATAACCCATTTCCAAAGAAAATCCTCAAAGATAATAAATGAGTTAACATGACAGAGCTGCATGTAATCCTTTCAAAAAACCATAATCCACACATTTAGGGTGCACCTCTAGATGAATCCTTTTAACACCGCCCTCGCCAACACCAGCAATGCATTTCCCCCTACAAAACAGTAGCTAGCTTAACCAAGAAAACAACACATAAAGCAGTTCAATAAGAATTCCAGAATTCATATCACATACTTGGAGTCGTCAAGTATGTGAGGATGCAACAAATTTCTTTCCATGAGGGTGGCATACATACCTCATTCATATATCCTTCGAGGACGGTACTCATTTATATTAATAAACAGACAATATGAGTTTCTAACAAAAAAACACTAATTTTTAACACGAAATAAATGTAAATGGAGTGTTACGCCAGTGTTGAGCCACCTCCATAGCAGCTGTCGCCTAGATTGACACAAAGGACACATGTTGGCTGCAGTAGCTAAAACAGTTCAATAGGACATTTAGTGTAATGATCCTCTTTGGGAATATGTAATGATTTTAAAAATAGTTCACTCATTGAGAATGGGGCAACTATTCTCATTGATGCAGCAGAGTCAGTGCAAGGTGTTAGTCTGTGATCCGTGGAGTCTTATGTTGTTGTATTCTTGAGGAGTGTGTATAATTTATGTGACAGAGTTTACATGTTTTTACTTAATTTTTCTTTAATTTTTATAGTGTGTAAAAAAAAAACGAAGAACATAACTTTTCTTATTTCTTTGATTTCAGCGATGCGAGTTCAAGGTGGACATATTTGAAGTAATATGGATAAGCCATATGTTGGAGAAATATATATGCACATAGAAACAATACATTTGCGAACATATAAACTATATATGCTACACTGAAAAAACAGTGAACCCACCAGGAAGAAAAATTTCCGTTAATTTTAGAAAATTTTGAATATTTTTAGAAAAATTTAACTAAACAGTATAACAAACGCTGGCATCACACATATTTTTCAACAAATTCAAGAAAATTTATTAGACATAATTAAGTTTTTTCACTTTTTAAAGAAAATTTTGTAGTTTGAAGGAAAAAATTGGAGTTCAAAATTGCAAGAATGTCTTTAGTGACATACGAAGTTCATGATGAACGCATTTGTAGTAAAATTTACAAATTTAAAGAAATATTGAACTATTTGTAGAAGACACGAATTTAGTTAATCTTTATCCTTCATTTGTGTATATTTTTTCCTCGGTTTTAGTTAATTTAACTAACGTACACAAAAAAATATTAGAGTAGAGGAAACTTTCTCCAAACATAATAATTCCATGAACTAAACGAAAGTTAAATTGGCTTTAGTGATATATAGAGTTCACTTTTTTTGAGTGTAGATGTAAATGGAATTCTAACACGACCCGGAAATACTATTGCTTGTTCAAAATGACACCCTGTAAAGCAGTAGGAATCAATACCGGGCACCTACACGGACGAAAAAGACTGTTTTTAATATGTTTTGATTGAAGACATTTCAATTAAAAAATTAATAGGATCAATTAATTTCGTGATTGAATCGCAAATTTGCGATTTATTACTTTAAATCACAAATGTGTGTTCTTTACTTTAAAGAACCTTCTTGCCTTCTTTTAATTAAATTTTTTATCTTTTTTTTCAAATATGTTAAAAACAGATTAAGAATTAATAAAATGGTACACATTATTTAAATTTTGTTGAAAAAATGCTAAATCCATTCTAGAAAAATTGTGAAGTTTTGAAATTATTTGAAGTTAAACGTTTCAGACAAGTGTTACGGTATAGTCACACTGACCAAATATATGATAGAAACCAAGAAAGAATTCGTCCCCACAGTCAAACCAGCAAACATTATATATATATATATATATATATATATATATATATATATATATATATATATATATATATATATATATATATATATATATATATATATATATATATATATATATATATATATATATATATATATATATATATATATATATATATATATATATATATATATATATATATATATATATATATATATATATATATATATATATATATATATATATATATTTTTTTTTTTTTTTTTTTAAGCCGCCAATCCATTTTTTTACTTGCAGTAAAATGTCATAAACAACTTGTGTTGTATTACAAATAAAATAATTTGTTTATAATTTATTCGAATGTTATACTGCAAATATTAATATATAAACAAAATATAAAAGTCAACAAGTACTCACGAACAATTATGTTTTACGTGTTGAACTTTTAGCCCCACTGTGTTGTGTTGATGTCTTTCGTTATATCTCTTATTCGCAATCTTCAGTTTAACTTCACTCTCCCGGGCTCTCTTACTAAACACATATATGTTTGTAGGCAATTTCTAAGTTAATATATGTTTGCATCCACACATATTATATTTAAAAAAATGTTATGTCCCAAACAATATGTTCTAACATATTAAAATATATGTCCCAAACATGTTATGCTACTTTATGGACATTATATGCTTGCACGTAAAAATAATGTGCTAAAAATTTGAGTTACAAACATATAATTTTTGCACCGAAATATATGAAAAACAGTCTTTTTCGTTCGTGTTGACACTCATTTTGGGCAAATGTTTGCCTAGTGTGACAAACATGTTATGCTAGTTTATGAACATTATATGCTTGCACGTAAAAATAATGTGCTAAAAATTTGAGTTACAAACATATAATTTTTGCACCGAAACATATGAAAAACAGTCTTTTTCGTGCGTGTTGACACTCATTTTGGGCAAATATTTGCCTACAAATCATAAAAAAGTATATAAAAATTATTTATTTGGCAAAATATGACAACACACACAAAATTTTGAATTCGGATCACTCCTTAAGAAGTGATGCAAATTCAGTGCAACGGCTGTTGAAATGGTGGACGTCCACCTTAAAATAAGCCCATGTTAACTTCATCTCTCCTGCGCCAATTTTGCACCACTTCTAGATCGAAAAAGGACATTTCACTACTTCTTTGGCGACGCTTTTTTTGCTTGGTTGTTTAACAACAAATAAAGTTATCTCTAAGTTTTTACTCGAATATCTGGATCTTAAGCAAAAACGACCGATCTTACCAGGTCGAAAATATAAGTATAAAAAAAAAATATAAGTATAAGAAACGTTTTGCTTTCTGAATTGCTTACGGCAAAAAAATAAATAAATAAATATTTTATTACCTATAATCCTTGTCGCAGAGCACTACCCAAATTGGTCTATTGTCCTTACACTATCAACTGCCATTGGTTTTCTAAGCTACACCCACAAAGAAAAAAATGATTAATGATAATCTCTATCGTTCATAAAAATGACATTCATTCTTATTCAAGGACAACAATTCAAAAAAAAAACGTTTAAGGTAACATGAGCTAAAAAACCAAAAGATTAGTAGATGTATCATAGTAAGAAATCATGATGCCTTTAAAAATCTATCTCCAAGAAGATCTTTGGTCCTCAATTTTCTACAACCAATTCATATTTTTTGCCAATCAATTGGAATTGTGTCTTCCAAACAGAAAACGTAAATCCGGAAATGTCCTGTTTTCAAGGTAGCAGCTTTTGTTCGGTGACACTCTGACACCATTGGCCATTGTTAATACTCCATTATCCCCTAGGGATTTTGTGGAAATGAGGAATGAATGAAAGTAAAGTATTGGCCACTTCCTCAAGATGCTAACGGAGTGGGGAAATAAAACACTAAGCCAAATGGTTTCTGAGATTTTTTTAAAAATATTTTGTACAATTTTTTTTTCTTCTCATTATCTCAGCTAAAGAACGAGAGAGCTCATTTGTAGGTAAATGATCCTAGCTATGATTGTCTGTCTAGTTTGTGGTGTCCTGTCAGAGGGATTAGTTTGCCAAAAGACAATGGAAATTGTACAGAACAAATACTAAGCACGATAATACAATGACCATATGAAAGCAAATGACATTTAAAAACAAATGTGATCATTGCAAATAGAGGTATAAACAGGGAGCAGTGACAGAGCAAGATAGAAAATCTTAAGACACATTGAAGAGAGCGCGCCAAATTTGTTGAGCCTATTGAGCAACTGTTCTAGTTAGTTAGGATTTTTTCTTCCTATGCCATCGTTAGTCCGAAATGAGCATTTAAGATCATCTTGACATCTTGAGGGGTCATTACTAGTCTCTATGGTAAAGGTGCAATCTTTGGTATCTGCTCGCTTTCCCCCTCTCTCCCTCTTTCTTTGTCAATTTTGAGCCAAAACTCCTTTAGAAATTCTTTACGTTGACATTTGTATTTAAACGAAATTTCATGATGACCTCTAAGGTAACCTCAAAAGTGTGTAACGTATCTTCCTTTTAGACCGGTCTATTCTAAGAATAAAGTCCTTTGGTGTGTGTGTGTGTTTGTCTATTCCGGCTGGACATTAGGTGCCCATGCCATTGAATGGTGCAAATGAACAAACAATTGACCTTTTATCATAGCCATTGATTTTTCAATAGAACATCTTTCCTTGTCATCAATTTTCTGTTTTTTTTTCGCTTGTGCCAAATGATATCCTACAATCTTTTTAGTATCCTCCAATAAAAATCCCTTATAATTTTGGTATAAAAATGAACCCTAATTATAGTTTAAGGGGACATCAGCTGCATGATCTTTTGGCAAAAAATAAAAGAGACAATCAGGCACGATCACATTTATAGCGGGTGATGATATCGAGTTCTGTTGCCAGACTCTAGATGTGAGGGATGCTTGTTTGTTATTTACCATTGTATCCTCCTCTATCTTTTAAATGGTCACTTTATTGATTTCCAAGAAAACTGTGTACATTTTTTTTTATAACCTAAAATGGTTGTGTAAATTTTAAATTTATGTCTCTTCCAAAATGTTTCTTATAGAAAAAATGGGCAACATCATTTCCAAAAAAATCCTTTTGTTTTAAGAGTTCTTTAACACGCCTAACGGATTACATTAGTTTCAATATGTTTTAGAGGTCGAATACATCCTTAAGTGCCATTCATCCCCATGTTCCGGTACTCCAGAATATTGTCTTAAAAATATTTTTTTCGTACAATCTTTTCCAATAAAAGGACAAAGTACATGAATACAAATAGAAGAAGAAGTTGGAATAGTACTCATATAGAAAGAGTCTCAACATTAAAATACTTCGGCTAGAAACTCTTGTTCCAAATATATGAAAATATTAACGAACCACGACTTTCCCTGCCAAGAAAAACAACGAATTTTAAATGTTACATATAGGGCGGCTGATATGTAATACAAAAGCAAAAATGTCGCAAATAACATCAAATTGTAGAATCTGGTTGATTTGTTCAAATTGGTTACCTTTGGCACGACAAAATCATCACACGCTGCACGAATGTGACTCTGCGGTAGTTTGGTCCATTCCCTGCGAAGCGTCGTCTTTCAATGGTCCACGATGGCCACCGTGGTGCAATGGTTAGCATGCCCGCCTTGAGTACACAGGGTCCAGTTTCGACCAAACACCAAAAAGTTTTTCAGCGGTGGATTATCCCCTCACACTTTGGGACCCCAAACCGATGTCATGGGAGCGGAAGTTACTGGTCAATAATATGCGAATGGACACGTGTATCTATTTCAATCAATTCACGGTATAGATTTTGCATTTCAATAACAATTTCCACAATGGCATCACGAGCAACTTCTGCCATTGGTGCCGTTTTCCAATCCTTCGATTGGCTCAGTTAAATCCCGATCAGGGAATTTAACATGTACATTATGGTCATTTTGTATTTGTTGCACTTTAATGCCACGAGGACCCATAATGGTGCGATGGAGGCGTTGAGGAATTATAACATCAACAGTCACCTCGTCATCTTTTTCGACAACGATTTCCATACTACGTTGTTTAGCAGCTTCAATGCATTCCTTGGAGCCCTTGAGTGTTACCTTATCCTGGTCTGGGGAATGATATCATAACACAGCCACACTCTTCTTGGATTCGGTTAAGAATTTCACCACGTTTATCAACAAAGTACTTGTGATACTTGGGATTGTAATTGTAGAAAATTTGAACGAAACTGTATATTTCGCCAGATCCAAGAACATTTATTAAACATAATTATTTGTTTTACACTTGTTAAAGAATATTTCTTAGTTGGAAGGAAAACTTGGAGTTAAAACAAGTATATACGGCCGTAAGTTCGCCCAGGCCGAAGCTTATGTACACTCCACCATGGATTGCGTAGAAACTTCTACTGAAAACTGTCATCCACAATCGAATTACTTGGGTTGCGGTAACACTTTCCGATGGCAAGATTTGTTATCTTAAAAATTCCTACCACCGTCTTCTAAATTGCAAGGTAGTCCCCATACGTCGTATGTTATATATTAAACTAAAAAAGACCGATTAAATACGTATATAATTAAGTTTGGTAAAATATTTTATAGAAATAAAATTTTTGCAAAATAAAATTTTGACAACATTTTATATAGAAGTACAATTTGGACAAAATTTTCTATAGAAATAAAATTTTGACAAAATTTTCTATAGAAATAAAATTTTGACAAAATTTTGTATACAAATAAAATTTTGACTAAATTTTCTATAGAACAAAAATTTTGACAAAATTTTCTATAGAAATAAAATTTTGGTAGATTATTTTTGGCTCGAGTGGCAACCATGATTATGAACCGATATGAACCAATTTTTGGTGTGATTGGGGATCGGCTATATATAACTATAGACCGATATGGACCAATTTTGGCATGGTTATTAGCGGCCATATTCCACCACACCACATTCCAAATTTCAACCGGATCGGATGAATGTTGCTTCTCCAAGAGGCTCTGGAGATCAAATCTGGGGAACGGTTTATATGGGGGCTATATATAATTATGGACCGACATGGACCAATTTTTGCATGGTCATTAGAGACCATATAATAACACCACGTACCAAATTTCAACCGGATCGGATGAATTTTGCTCCTCCAAAAGGCTCCGGAGGACAAATCTGGGTATCGGTTTATATGGGGGCTCTATATAATTATGGACCGATGTGTACCAACTTTTGCATGTTTGTTAAAGACCATATACTAGCACTATGTACCAAATTTCAGCCGGATCGGATAAAATTTGCTTCTCTTAGAGGCTCCGCAAGCCAAATCTGGGGATCGGTTTATATGGGGGCTATATATAATTATGGACCGATTTGGACCAATTTTTCTGGTTCTGAGAGACCATGTACAAACACTATGTACCAAATTTCAACCGGATCGGATGAATTTTGCTCCTCCAAGAGGCTTCGCAAGCCAAATCTGAGCGTCGGTTTATATGGGGGCTATACGTAAAAGTGGTCCGATATAGCTCATTTTCAATACCATCCGACCTACATCAATAACAACAACTTGTGCCAAGTTTCAAGTCGATAGCTTATTTCGTTCGGAAGTTAGCGTGATTTCAACAGACGGACGGACGGACATGCTTAGATCGACTCAGAATTTCACCACGACCCAGAATATATATACTTTATACCCTCCATCCTATGGTGGAGGGTATAACAATGTCTTTGGTGCCATAAGAAGTTCAACATGAACGCATTGTTGGTATAATTTACAAATTTTAGGAAATTCTGAACTATTTTATGGGAGACACAACTTTAGCAAACATTTATGCTTCATTGTTTCGCCATTTTAATTCATTTAACTAAGGTACGCAACAAAATTACTAAAGTCAAAGAAACTTTTTCAAAGCGTAACAATTCCATGAACTAAAGTAGAATTAAATTGTTTTGAGTACTGGTGACATTTCGGGCTGCCACTATATCTAACCTAACCTACACTGAAAAGACCCAATATGAAAGATTATGCAACCTACATTTTAGGACACACAATTCACAAAATATTAAAGACAAATTTCTTTAATACAATGAAATTTTAATTAAAAGAAAGTTTTTAATCTTTGCTTCAAAAAAGGTTTTCATTAAATTTAGGACACGAATTTTGTAAATTCTTGTCCCTCCGTTAAGGTCGTATGTCTTTCAAGTAAGGAAACTGTTGCTTATAATCAAGAAAAAGAAAAAGTCTTTAAATCATCTTTAAATTTACTAATTCAATACGGATCTTTAAATTTAAGATAAAAACGCTTCAAATATAAGACTTACTTTGAGGATTTTGAATGTGATTGGGTTACGCCGAATATACGCAGAGAAGGAATATGATCACCTCAAACATATTTCAAGAACAAAATATGTTTTTATACCCTGCGCCACACTGTGGAACAGGGTATTATAAGTTAGTGCATATGTTTGTAACACCCAGAAGGAGACGAGATAGACACATGGTGTCTTTGGCAATAATGCTCAGGGTGGGTCCCTGAGTCGATATAACCATGTCCGTCTGTCTGTGAACACATTTTTGTGATCAAAGTCTAGGTCGCCTTCAAATTTGGCACATGTTCCTAATTTGGGTCAGAATAGAACCCTATTGATTTTGGAAGAAATCGGTTCAGATTTAGATATAGCTCCCATATATATCATTCGCCCGATATGCACTTATATGGACCCAAAAGCCAGAGTTTTATACCGATTTGCTTGAAATTTTGTACAAACATAACATTTAGTCGTATAGTCAAGTGTGCAAAATTTGATTGAAATCGGTTCAGATTTAGATATAGCTCCCATATATATCTTTCGCCCGATATGGACTTATATGGCCCCAGAAGCCAGATTTTCGGCCGAATTTGGTTGAAATTTTGCACTAGGAGTACAATTAGTATTATAGTCAAGTGTGCAAAATTTGATTGAAATCGGTTCAAATTTAGATATAGCTCCCATATATATCTTTCGCCCGATATGGACTAATATGGTCCTAAAAGCCAGAGTTTTGGCCCAATTTGGTTGAAATTTTGCACAGGGAGTACAATTGGCAGTATAGCCATGTGTGCCAAATTTGATTGAAATCGGTTCAGATTTAGATATAGCTTCCATATATATTTTTCGCCCGATAATGACTTATATGGCCCCAGAAGCCAGAGTTTTGGCCCAATTTGGTTGAAATTTTGCACTAGGAGTACAATTAGTAATATAGTCACGTGTGCCAAATTTGATTGAAATCGGTTCAGATTTAGATATAGCTCCCATATATATGTTTTTCTGATTTCGACAAAAATGGTCAAAATACCAACATTTTCCTTGTTAAATCGCCACTGCTTAGTCGAAAAGTTGTAAAAATGACTCTAATTTCCCTAAACTTCTAATACAAATATATCGAGCGATAAATCATAAATAAACTTTTGCGAAGTTTCCTTAAAATTGCTTCAGATTTAAATGTATCCCATATTTTTTTTACTAAAATTGTGTTCCACCCTAGTGCATTAGCCAACTTAAATTTTGAGTCTATAGATTTTGTAAAAGTCTGTCCAAATCGAGTGATATTTAAATGTATGTATTTGGGACAAACCTTTATATATAACACCCAACCGAAATGCTAGAATTCGCAGCTATGCAAAATTTTTTAAAACAAGTATATACAGCAGTAAGTTCGGCCGGGCCGAATCCTTAATACCCACCACCATGAATCAAATATACCAGTTTCCTTTGAAAATTTCCGGGGGTTTGGTGACAGATATGTTCCCAAGCAGATCAGTTCAACCAGTACCCTTCCCACAGGTAAATGTAAAGATTTTACCTATGAAGACTAGATTAGATTCTAAATTTATAAGAACCACTTTTTCTTTGAGTTTTAGAGGAGTCATAAACATCTCTTGTATTAAGTGTGCAAGAAAATTATGAAATAACTCCTTGATTTGAAATATAAAATTTGTAGATTTTCATCCCAATTATTTAAATGATTACGAGAAGTAAAATCTGGAAATTTTGCATTCATGTTCAAGCAATTTTCATGATCAGTGCGCCTTCTATACCCCCAATAATTGAAATCAGTCTATACGGAGGCCTTACCAAATGGACCGATAAACTAAATCATATACACATTGTTATGGGTCTAAAATGCCTGTAGATTTTCAATATGTGGCAAATCGGATAAAAACTACAATTTTTAGAAACCCTCGGAGTTAAATCGGGAGTTCGGTGTAATGGGGCTATACCAAAACATGGAAGGATACACACAGTATTCAGCACATTTAATTGTAGTTCTAGAGTCTAGACCCCAAATCGGAGGGCCGGTTTATAAGGGGGCCAAATCAAAAACTGTATCGATACGTGTGATATTCGTATCGTATATATTCGGCACACCTCTTTATGGTCCTAGAATACCTCTAGATTTCCAATTTCAGGCAATTGGATAAAAATTTTGGATTCTAGAAGCCCAAGAAGTAAATTTGGAGATCGGTCTATATGGGTGCTATATCAAAACATGGACCGATAGACACCATTTTCGGAACACTTTTTGATGGTCCTAAAATACCTCTAGATTTCCAATTTCACGCAAATTGGATAAAAACTACAGTTTTTATAAGCCCAAGACCCCAAATCGGGAGGTCGGTTTATATGGGGACTATATCAAAACTTGGACCGATATAACCCATCTTCGAACTTGTCCTGCCTGCAAACAAAAGACTAATCTGTGCCTAATTTCAGGACGATAGCGCCATTATTCAAGGCTGTAGCGTGATTACAACAGACAGACAGACGGACATGCTTATATCGTCTTAGAATTTCTCCTTGATCAAGAATATATATACTTTATATAGTCGGAAATCGATATTTCGGTGTGTTACAAACGAAATGACAAACTTATTATACCCCCGTCACCATTCTATGGTGGTGGGTATAAAAAGGATATGGTTTCGTAAGCTGGTTGCCTGGGCCATTTGGCTGAAATTTATTGTCATTATTGACTGCATACCATAGTTTTTTACTGTTTGGTAGATTGGTAGAATCATTGCCGTTTTGTAAGATTTTTCAAAGTAATTCTCTTCCGGCGAAGAAAAACTTCAATTTCTCTTCTATTACCTTTATTTTTGAAGAATTCAAGAACAGAAAAATCAGGATGATATAGGCGATCCCATTTGTATATATAGCGCACTTCCAGCAATATTTATATGGAATTTATGCAGGGTTGTCTAAAAAGACAACCCTTTTATTTCCCAAATGTTTCATAAGAATGCTTCTGAAGAATACAAGTATATTTGGAAGAATCATGTTTGTTTTTTCCATACCGACCACAAAATACCACTTATAATGAGCATTTTTATATTTGGTAGAATTTTCATAAAATTTTAGTAGATTATTTTTTACTCAAGTGGCAACCGTGATCGTATTATCAAATTAAATGCATGTATGCTGAATAACGACAATCGCTATGAATGTGTTTAAACATCATTTAGCAAAGATCACCATCAAAAGTCACCACGGATGGAAATTCAATGTATACAGTACATTAAATATGATATTGTACTGTATCGATTGAAAGGCATAGTAAAAATGCTGTATATATGTTCGAACTTCTAATATACATACAGTACTGTTAGTTGGTAAGAGTACTGTATATATTAAAGAAATTTAATCGTAACTAAAACATATCGGAAAATGTTTGACAGTACCTATGTACTTGGTGATAAGTATGTATTACCAAGTTAAATGCATATATGCTGAATAACGACAATTGCTATGAATGTGTTTGGACACATAACCATCAAATGACCACGGAATGAAATTCAATGTATACAGTACATTAAAGTTGATAGTGTACTGTATCGATTGAAAGGCATAGTAAAAATACTGTACACACATTCGAACTTCCAATATACATACCGTACTGGTAATTGGTAAGTGTACTGTATATATTGAAGAAAATTAATCGTAACTAAATCATATCGAAAACTTTTTGACAATACCTCTATGTACTTGGCGATAAGTATAAATCTAAAATAAAATTTATTAAAAATATATTCTTTTCAGTTATTTAAGAAAATCTCATATGTTGACAGAAAAAACTTGCGATTAAAAAAACCTTAAAATGTCTTTACGCTATAGGAAGTTCAGGATAGCAATTTACTTTTACTTTTAGAAATTTATGAAAATAATTTAAGTAAACTTTTACCCATTTTAGAAACATATTAATTTAATTTTTTTACATTTTTAGTTAATACCATTAAAGTAAGCAAACATAAATTTTCTCACATTTGGCAAAATTTAACTAAAACCAACTAATTTCCATGAACTGAAGTTAAATAGACTATTCTTTCCCTATAAAAACTATATAACTATAAACCCTGAGGCGCGCACTTATGCACAGCTAAAGTTTTCGATTTATCACCTCTCATATAAACTAATTGTATACCGTCCTTAAGGTACAACATAGTCAGATATGATGCAGTTGACAAGAATTACAAAAAATAATTTCGAATTTTATACTAATTTAGTTCTCTTTTTTAATTCATTTAACTAAAGTAAACAAAAAATGTTTAATGTTAAGAAAACTTTCCTATTTTGGGGGGATTTTAACTAAGAGCGATTTCGATTCGCAAGAAATATGTTGCCTTGGTGTTACATTACTTTTTCCCTCATTGTATTTTTGCACAAATGATTCCAAAGTTATTGTCAATTCATAATATTGTGAGAGATACGAACCCAAATCTATGATAGTGTACTTCATATTTGTATACCCTTCACCACTACTGTGGTACAGGGTATAATAAGTTTGTGCATTTGTATGTAACGCCAAGAAATAGTGGTCATAGACCCATCTTTTAGTATAGCGATCGGCTTAGAATTAAATTCTAAGTCGATTTAGCGATGTTCGTCTGTCTGTCTGTCTGTCCGTCCGTCTGTCTGTATATGTAATTTTGTGCACAAAGTACAGCTCGCAATTTAAGTCCGATCGTCTCAAATTTGGTATAGGGCCATTTCTTGGAACAGAGACAATCGCTATTGGTTTTGGAAAAAATCGGTTCAGATTTAGATATAGCTGCCATATATATTTATCGCCGATTTGGTCATAGTTAGCGTGTTTATCAACCGATTTTCTTGAAATACCGTACATCCATATATTTTTTGAATCTCGAAAATCTTGCAAAATATAAGCCAAATCGGTTCAGATTTAGATATAGCTCCCATATATATATCTTTCGTCCGATTTAGACTCATATGACCACAGAGGCCAAAGTTTACTACCGATCTTCGTGAAATTTTGCACAGAGGGTATAATTGACATTCTACCAATACTTGGTAAATTTGATTGAAATCGGTTCAAATTTAGATATAGCTCCCATATATATCTTTCGTCCGATTTGAACTTATATGGCCACAAAAGCCAGAGTTTTGCCGTGATTTGCTTCAAATTTTGCACAAGGGGTACGTTTAATAGTATCGTTAAGTGTGTCACATTTTGTTAAAATCGGTTCAGATTTAGATATAGCTCACATATATATCTTTCGCCCGATTTGGACTTATATGGTCTCAAAAGCCAGAGTTTTGCCCTGACTTACTTCAAATTTTGCACAAGCGGTACTTTTAACGATACTATTGTATGTGCCAAATATGGTCAAAATATATCTTTCGTCCGATTTGAACTTATATGGCCTCAAAATCGAGGGTTTTGCCGAGATCTGCTTCAAATTTCGCACAAGGAGTACGTTTAGTAGTATCGGTAATTGTGCCAAATTTGGTTGAAATCGGTTCAGATTTAGATATGGTTCACCTCTGTGGTATCACAATGGACTGAATAGTCTAAGTGAGCCTGATACATCGGGCTGTCACATAACCTAACCTATGGCTCCCATATATATCTTCCGTCCGATTTGCACTCATATGACCAGGGGGGCAAAGTTATACTCCCATTTACGTGAAATTTCGCATAGATAGCAGAATTATTATTCTAACTATACATGTCAATTTTAGTCAAAATCGGTTCAAATTATATATAGCTCCCATATATACGTACACCAGAGTTGGGGAAATATGGTAGACTGTTACACATTTTAGACCCATTTTCAGTGGAAGTTTCCTCCAATTAACTGGATAGCGTTAGCCGATTTAAATTTTAATACTAGAGATTTTGTGGAAGTAAAAAAATTGTCCCCTTTATACTTGTTTTCAATAAATTTGAAGACTATTGTACCGTTTATTCCAATCGAAATCGCCATAAATCAATAGTTCCCATGAACCGAAATAAAATCAAACGGCTTTAAGACCATTTCTGTTTGAGTATTAAAAAAATCATAAAGCACTCATCTAAGAGTACAGGAAAATCAGATGAAATAACAACTTTCATAAGATTTAAAATCTAAATTCTCTAGATTTTTATCCACATTACTCTAACAAGCATAAGAAGTAGAATCGGGAAATATTACTTCTAGTTTGGGGCAATTTGGATGATAAATTAAGCCAGTAGGCCAATGTAAATGGGGTTATACAAATCAAAAACATGTACCGACACACGCTGTTTACAACACATCCATTTGTGGACATGTAGATTTCGATTTTTAGAGAAATCAAGTAAAAATTGGTAGTCTGTTTATATGGCGTATTTTATCCCTTATCATGTATATATAAATAAACTTACAACTTGTATACGGAAATGGCTATTTGGATGTGTTACATTCGGAATGGCAAACTTATCATACCACTATCGCTTCCATGTACTTCGCATTAAGGTGCAATGTAGCCCGATTTAAATCATTGGAAATGAATTTTTCCTACTATGCACTCGAAAAATCAAAGACTCCATAGCTTAAATAATTCAAACACTACGGTCGTTTCTTGGCTACGCTTCATGGTGAAAAATACACAGCTTCTAACCAACTGAATTTTTAATCACATTTGTTTCATTTTCGATAAATCTAATCATATGTTTGCATAAATAGAAACTAATTATTAAGTTTTATATATCTTTTGTATATTTTCTTTTGTTTTGTGCAATCAACACCTTAACAAAGATACATAGAGAAAAAAAACGGAAAATAAATTACGATAGACTTTCATCACCTCTGATTTTTAAGTGACCAAAGCTAATCTAGCTAGATACGAAAATACAAAATCAAGTCTTTAAATTACATTTGGAGGAAAAAAGGGTTTTAAATAAGGAAACTAATTTACGGTCCAGGACTTAATAGGAATAAACAGCCTTTTATAGTTCACATATAGAAACGGAACTTTACACGCGATGCCTATTTAAAATTCATCGTGTTTTATTGACTCGGGATAGAGCTTTTCTATTAAATTGTTGAGCAAATTTGATATTTCCACACGGTATTCGTCTTCGGACTGGGAATAACGATTTCTAAGTGTGAGTAACACATGCCTCAATTGCGGACTTTGTGACCATAGAAGGGAACAAAACGATTTTGTATTATCAAGAGAATGTATGAAATATTCCAAAATATCAGGAGCTTCAAGAAACTCATATAAATTGGTTGTGACTAAAGCATCCATGGTTTCGCAATATGAATTGGCCTGCAACCATTCTGGAAAACTTAATTCTGCATATTGGGCTGCAGCTAATGGATCATCGTCGGCTGTTGATTTTGAGAGCACCAGTTCTTTCTCCAACACAATATCACTGATCAATGTGGCAGCCTTGGCTTTAATCTTTAAATCACAATCTTTACTCAGAACCGAGACCAAGGCTTGGGTTCCCGATGTTGATAGTATGCGCTGTTGGGCATGTGGAAATTTTCTTAGTAAACTGCTAAAGGCGTAAAGCGCTGTTGATAGCTCCTCTGTACGTGTAGACGTCATCAGAATTTGGGTTAAATGTGATCCCACATTTCTCTCGTATACTTTAATTTGTACCTTGGGATTATTTTGAGACATAGCTCCTAATACCCTCATGGCTTCTACCTTAAGACCCACATGAGTATAGGATACATTTACCAATGTGGGTAAGATGACGTGGTCCAAACCGCCTTGTTCAACAAACAACAGGGCATTATCATATTGAGACATGAGATAGTTGAAACTTTCTAATATTTGTGTTTGGGTTTTTATGCGGCTATCTGGATCCTTGCCATCCTTCGTTGTGTTACGAAATTCCTCGATAAGTTGAATTATAATTTCACCGTCGGATTTGAAGGCTTTACGCATGCCTTCAAACGTCTTCTTGAGTTCTTCATAAGACCGGAACTCTCTTTTGTTATTTTGCCCACTATCTTGTGGATTGTAATCAATGCCAATCCTTTTTAGGGCTTCATCTAAGTGTTTTATTTTCTTTGATTTTTCGCTTTCCTGGTCCTCCTCTTCATTATCATCCGGTAGCACAGATAATGCTTCATTATTTGCGGCGTGTTGGGCATTCCCTTCATCCTGAGATTCGTCCAATAGCTTGGCCTCTTTTTTTCCGGTCTGTAAGTTAATTCGAACGTGTAAGCCCTGAGGTATCCCTTGACCTAAAATAAAAAAAAAGACCATTACAAAAACGTCCCCCACCGTATGCAATCTTCCTACCTTCTTCTATTTCTTGCCATTCATGTGTGGCCACAAATGTAGTATGATTTTTCTGGATTTCCTTTGTCTCTTTTGTCCATGTGGTATTAATCAATCCTATAACCATTAAAATTATGTAAATTTTCATATTTTTCTTTAATAAATGTAACTTTTACGATGATGTTCTCTGATGTGTTATTTTGTAGTATTTTTGTTTTTGCAAATTAACATATGTGACAGTTCAGTATTGTCGTTTTGACAAGCCGCTATGAGAAATTTAGAGATTCCACAGAGGGAAATCCAACAAAGAGAACACTTGCCAAAGACTAGATTTAAAAGTGCTTTCAAACATTAAACTCTTGTACTGTATCTATCACTTGAACTTGATATTAAAAACAATTAGTTTGATAGATGTTTGTCGAAAGGTCGTAAGTTCGAATTATAGCGCTAAAATAACTAGTTTTTCTCGGTTACTTCTCTTTAATTATTTAATACTTTAAAAACACAATAAACGTTTGAATAGTTGATTTTGAATCATTTCTCATAATCCCTGATTTGTTGGTTTTCTTAAAAAAAATATATAAGGAGCTATTTACTATTGGTGTTTCACAAAATATGGAAATGACTCTTCAAGTAAAAAATAACCAGTAAAAACTAACTAGAGTGTGAGTGAATTTTACCCTCTTTGCTTAAAATTGCTGAAAAGTACATGAACGGCATCCAGTTACTATTTGCATATTCAATTTAATTTCAGCTTCTAAAACATTAATAACAAAAAATGACCATACCCTAGACAAATGTTTGACCAAAATAATGTCAAACTTTTTTCCAGGACCATATTTTAAATATCTGTATATCGTTTTTGGAAAATACTCCTATCGTGATGTTATATATCCAATATGAACTAGATATGCTTGTTGGTTTGACTGTGACGACGAATTCTTCCTTTTGAAGCATAAACAATGTAAAAAAATTACAAGAATTATATTACGGCCATCTAGCGGTTGATAGTGTACTTATATTTCAATTTATGTGCGTTGACAGCACTAATCAGAGTAGTTTCAAGCCGTTGAATATATGTCTTCGGCTATGAACTCTTTTTTCTCTCGAAAACAACAATAGGGCTGTTTTCTTTTTGCACTGATTACAACTTTTGTATGGCAATTGTTGCACTGGTGTTCTATCCAGAACATCTATCAGTGCAAGTCGCACCAGAGTCACCATGACATGCGAATTTTGTAGTTGTCAAAATATGAGTTGGCAACTAAAGTAATACTCGGAAAGGAACACATCTCAAGTGAATGTCACATACAGAAAAGAAGAAGAAACGAACATGGATAAATGGTAAAAAGTAAATAAACAAATACTAATTTGTTTGGATTTTGCGTTAAGGTGGGTATTAAGTTCGAGTTTAGCCGCTAAATCCGTCGTTTTGTCACGATTACTTTCCTTTACTAATCCATTTTAAGGAATACAAACTTTGTGAAAATTTGCTTTGGGCTCTATGTATAAATTTATGCTTTTTTTGCTGATTTAGTTTTCACTTTAGCGGCTAAACTCGAACTTAGTACTCACCTTTACTCTCGTGGAATGTGTAATATTCGAAGGAGACGATTCGGCCACTGAGTCGATCTAGCAATGTCTGTGAACAAAATGTGTAATCAAAGGCGAGGTCGCAATTTTAATTCAATCCATCCAAAAGTTTCATCAATCATGGAGGGGGCAATATTATGGTCTGGAGGTCATTTTCTGGACAAGTTATTGACCCGAGTCTTCAAAAACATTTGCCTCATATAATATTGCCTAACAATCCCGAGAAATCCGTCTGCATGGATTATTCAACGCGATCACGAACCCCGTATCAAACAGCATGGCTATGGTATCAACTATTAACATTTATCGTTAAAAGTTACAAAACTGCAAAGATTTTTAAATGTATGACACTTATGGTGTTTTCTTTTCTGAAAAAATTGATTTGCCTTAATTTTGTCAGTACAGAATGCACATTTTTAAAATGTTGCCAGCAACCTAAAAAAATGCTATAATTTCAGCGGGCTGAAAAGAAATCAAAGGAGAAAACAGGGCAATCGCAGCACTCTCATTTGTCGGCAGTGCTGAAAATTCCCGCAATTTGCATTTTCGCACTTTTGCCTATTGGCCATAGTCCAACAAGATGTTCTTTCCTGTAAAGAAGTCGAATCACTTAACTGTAAGGTCAAAACAACTTCATTAAATGTTTATCCATTGTTGGACAAGGGAAAACACAAAAAATCTTTGCCCTCAATACAATATTTTTTTCAGTGTGTTTATTCGAATCATGTGAAAACCTGAATAAGTGAGAAATTATAAATCTTTTTTAATGGCATTTGTTTAATTTTAAATTATTTATAAGGATCGATCTTATGTTTAAAGTTGTACATTATTATACCCTCCATCATAGGATGGGGGTATATTAACTTTGTCATTCCGTTTGTAACACATCGAAATATTGCTCTAAGACCCCATAAAGTATATATATTCTGGGTCGTGGTGAAATACTGAGTCGATCTAAGCATGTCCGTCGGTCCGTTTGTTGATATCACGCTAACTTCCGAACGAAACAAGCTATCGACTTGAAACTTGGCACAAGTAGTTGTTATTGATGTACGTCGGATGGTATTGAAAATTGCATATCGGACCACTTTTACGTATAGCCCCCATATAAACGGACCACCAGATTTGGCTTGCAGAGCCTCTTGGAGGAGCAAAATTCGCCCGATCCGGTTCGTGGTGAAAGTATAAGGTCTCTAACAACCATGCCAAAATTGGTCGATATCGGTCCATAATAACATATAGCCCCCATATAAACCGATCCCCAGATTTCACCTCCGGAACCTCTTGGAAAATTCATCCGATTCGTTCGAAATTTGGTGCATTGCGTTGGTATATGGCCGCTAACAGCCATACAAAAATTGGTCCATATCGCCAAAAATAATCTATCAAAACTTTATTTCCATAGAAAATTTTGTCAAAATTTTAGTTCTATAGAAAATTTTGTCAAAATGTAATTTCTATAGAATATTTTGTCAAAATTTTATTTTTATAGAAAGTCGAAATTTTATTTCTATAGAAAATTTTATCAAAATTTTATTTCTATAGAAACTTTCCTCAAAATTTTATTACTATAGAAAGTTGTGCAAAAATTTTATTTCTATAGAAAATTTTGTCAACATTTTATTTCTACAGAAAACTTTGTCGAAATTTTATTGCTTTAAAATTTTTTCTCAAAATTTTCTATAAAAAATTCTCTCAAAGTTTTGTATCTTTTCTCAAAATTTTATTTTATTTTGTCAAAAAAAAATTATTGAAAGTTTTTTTAAAAATATTATTTCTACAGAAAATTTTATCAAAAAAGAAATAAAATTTGTCAAAATTTTATATTGTGGATGACATGACAAAGCCGTATATACTTGTTAATTTTCTTCGGATGAAATATATTTATATCTTTTTAGGATCGTTTTTAACAAATTGAAACCTAAACTTTTTTGCCATGTTTCTTCCATTATATTAGCATTTTATTTATTATACATATTTCTTTATATCCATATTTGTACTTAATAAATACATACATACATACATATGTTCTCGCATTGTTATAATTATACCACCATTTTCATGAAGCTCCGTTAGCTAAAGAACTTTAAAATGTTGCCTAAATATAACATACGCCAGTTAACAACTTAAAACTGTCGAAAATTTTTCAGTTTAGATTTTTCTTTCTGTTAACTGAAAGTTAAATCCTAACGATGCTAAATGAAAATGGCCGTAAATTGTAATTTATTCATTTTTAGGAGTCAATGAAAAACAAGTATATACGGCCGTAAGTTCGGCCAGGCCGAATCTTATGTACCCTCCACCATGGATTGCATAGAAACTTGTACTAAAGACTGTCATCCACAATCGAATTACTTGGGTTGTGGTATCTTAAAACTTCTTAACATCGTTTTCTAAATTGTGAGTTAGTCCATACGTGGTATATATTAGACAAAAAAGTTATGTATAGTTAAGTCTACAAATAATTACAAATCGATATGGACTTTTTGCACGGTACGTAGAGAGCCAGAATTGAAATATGGGGGTCGCTTATATGGGGGCTATATACAATTATGGACCAATTTTTGTGTGATTGGAAATCGATTTATCTGAGGGATATATAATTATAGACCGATATGGACCTAGTTAGGCATGGTTGTTAACGACCATATACTAACACAATGTACCAAATTTCAACTCACTCGGATGATTTGGCTTGGTACATTGGCTCCTCCAAGAGGCTCCAAAGTCAAATCTCGAGATTGGTTTATATGGGGCTATATATGATTATGGACTGATATGGACCACTTTTGGTACGGTTGTTAAATATCATATACTATCACCACGTACCAATTTTCAAGCAGATCGGATGAATTTTGCTTCTCCAAAAGGCACCGGAGGTCAAATCTGGGGATCGGTTTATATGGGAACTATATATAATTATGGACTGATAGCAACCAATTCCTGCATGGTTGTTGGATACCATATACTAATATCACGTACCAAATTTCAACCGAATGGGAAGAATTTTGCTCTTCCAACGGGCTCTGGAAGTCAAATCTGGGGATCGGTTTATATGGGGCCTATATATAATTATGGACCGATACCGACCAATTTTTGCATGGGAGTTTGAGGCCATATATTAACACCACGTACCAAATTTCAACTGAATCAGATGAATTTTGGTCTTCCAAGAGGCTCCGGAGGTCAAATCTGGTGATCGGTTTATATGGGGGCTATATATAATTATGGACCGATGTGGACCAATTTTTGCATGGATGTTAGAGACCATATACTAACACCATGTACCAAATTTCAGCTGGTTCGGATGAAATTTGCTTCTCTTAGAGGCCTCGCAAGCCAAATCGGGGGATCGGTTTATATGGGGGCTATATATAATTAAGGACCGATGTGGACCAATTTTTGCATGGTTGTTAGAGACCATATTCTAACACCATGTACCAAATTTCAGACGGATCGGATGAAATTTGCTTCTCTTAGAGGACTCGCAAGCCAAATTTGGGGGTCCGTTTATATGGGGGCAATACGTAAAAGTGGACCGATATGGCCCATTTGCAATACCATCCGACATACATCAATAACAACTACTTGTGCCAATTTTCAAGTCGATAGCTTGTTTCGTTCGGAAGTTAGCGTGATTTAAACGGACGGATAGGCTCAGATCGACTCAGAATTTCACCACGACCCAGAATATATATACTTTATGGGGTCTTAGAGCAATATTTCGATGTGTTACAAACGGAATGACAAAGTTAATATACCCCCCATCCTATGGTGGAGTGTATACAAAAAAAATAAATAGAATAAAATAAAATATTGTTAATAGTTTATTATTTAGTCTAAAGGTGGGTATTAAGTTCGAAACAGTATAAAATTATACCTCTGATGCAAAATGGCGGCTAACTCGAAAAAGATAACATACAGATTATCTACACAATTATTGAAATTCAAGATTGCTCATTGTCTTAATTTTACGGTTCTCCGTGAATTTTAATAGAAGACTGAATGTTCCCTTTAAAGCCGATGAAGAATGTAAAAACTTCAATTTCTTTTACATTGTCGTCAAATTTCCATGAAATTTCGTAGTTTGAAAGAAAAAAATGGAGCTCAGAAAAGCACGAATGCCTTTGCGGTGAAATTTAAAATTGTTAACAAATTCAGATCTGTTTTGTGAGAAACACGGATTTATTAATTATTTACGCTTTCTTTGTGTTAATTTTTTCCTGTTTTTAGTTAGATTAACAAACGTACACAAAAAATTATTAGAGTTGAAACTTTCTCAAAACACAATATTCCCATTAAGTAAAATATGTTTAAATTGGCTTTAGTAACCTAGAGGGTTCACTGATTTTGAGTGTTTGGCGAAAATAGTATTTTTAATGGTTACTTTTCATTAATAGGTGGCTTAGCACCTTCTATACATCAACATCGGTACAAACAACAATCGATCGTTTTTTGAATAATTCCTTGTCTACGTCTGGATGTTTTTGCAATTGAATACCAAGTGTGTCATCATTCTCCAAAGCAACAAATATGCGACCAGATACGATAATTCGGATTGTTGAAGACCACCATTATGCCCAATGAGTGCCACACAAAAGACAATTGAGTATTACAAGTTTGCATTCCATTTTCAAATGAATACTTCCATTGGAACATCCGAAATTATTTTAGCTTTGACGGCGGCAGTGGAAGCTGGATTCATTTTTGTAATCTTTTTTCAACTTCACTGTTGAGTTGTTCAACGAGTCTGTTTTGTTTTTGTTTTGCCTCATCTCAATAAAGCTTGTGGAAAGGTAGACAGCAAACCCTCAATGAGTTATTTCGAGAAATAATAACTCTTTCGTTTATGGTTTAAATTTATTATTAATTTTCTACCGCGTATTTTTATTTGTAAACAATACATTGGTTTTGACAGCTGGGGGCCAAGTGTTGCCAATCAAAATCGAAATTTGAACTGATAACATTTTTGCGTTTTCTTTTAGCACTGGTTATCAGTGCAAAAAGAAAACAGCCCTAATATTTTTCTAGTTTCTTCGAGTTTTTTATAGTGTTGGGCAGTGTTGCCAACTCCCCAATGCCAAAAAGCACCAAAAATATATTATAAATTCTAACATACCACTTCCAACCAAAATCTAAAATTAAATGCTTAAAAAAAATGTATTATAGAACTTTTGTGTATTGAATTTGTAATTTTATGAAGTTATGAACCGCTATTCAAGTATACACCTTGATCACTTTTAATGCTTTCATACAAATCAGTTTGATCAGTAATGTCTTTCAACTTTCAAAATATTAATATATGGAAGGGGTCTATTCCTTATTGCAGTTGTGCGTGCTTTTGTGAATTTAATACAAACGTTTTTAATGACATCTTTATCAAGTTCCAAAATTCAGCACTCGTTGCTAGGCTTTTCTACAGAATACCCTCAATAACAATATTAATTAAAAACAAGTATATAAAGCAGTAAATTCGGCCGGGCCGAATTTTAAATACCCACCACCATGAATCAAATATGATAGTTTACTTTGAAAACTCTTCGTCGTAGTGGGTTACTTGATAATATATAGAATTTTAGGGGGTTTGATGACAAATCTTCTCCCAAGGCAGTCAGCTCCCGAAGACAAACTTTAAAGATTCTACCTATGAAGACCAGATAAGATTCTAGATTTATGAGAACCAATTTTGTTTGAGTTTTAGAGAAATTATAAACATATCGTGTATATGATTAAATTACGCCTTGATTTGAAATCTTAAATCTGTAGATTTTTCCGTCATTATTTAAATAAATACGATGAGTAAAATCTGGAAATTTTATTTTCAGTTTGAAGCAATTTTCATGATCAGTGCGCCTGCTATTTTAGAGAATTTTAGAGTTGAATAAACGAAAATACTTTATAAGAAAAGGAAATTTCGTTTGTATAAAATTTCATTATAGATTACTAATTTCCAGCAAATCGGATAAAAACTACGGATTCTAGAAGCCCAAGAAGTAAAGCCGGGAGATCGGTGTATATGGGGGCTATACCAAAACATGGACCGATAGGTACCATTTGCTACTCACATATTTGTGATCTTAAAATACCTCCAGAATTTCAAACAAATCGGCTAGAAAACATAGTCTCTAGACGCCCAAGAAGTAAAAGTAAAGAGATCAGTCTATATGGGGGTTATACCAAAAAATAGATTTTGAATTTCAGGCAAATCGGGTAATAAATACAGTTTATAGAAGCTCAAGAATTTCAGGCAAAGCGGATGGTAAATATAGTTTCTGAATTGAGTACTTATTACTATAATAAAAAATTCCAAAAACGACATTTTATGTATTTCATAATAATATATATCTTATATATTTGGTGTTCTTTACATTTCGGGAGTTGACATCACTGATAAACAGCTATGAAAGGCGTCAATTTTTTTTTGTGAAGGCGTTATTTTTCCGGCTGAATAATTTTCTTGGGCTTTGATTTGTTTTTCTCTCCCGAAAACAGCTGATAGTAGATTTCACAACAATATTTTTTCTAGTTTCTTCGAGTTTCATCCAAGTTCTACCTAGAAATGGCATCTTTAGTTCGAGTCTCACGTCTTTTGGCTACTCCTTTGAGACGCACTCAAAGTATTCCTGTTGCATTGTATCACGAGAATGTAAGTAATAAATATCTAATCCTAATTATTCCTGGAACGTGGAATTCAAATATCCATTGCCCAACACTAAATATTCTATAGTATGTTAGTTGTGTGACTAGTTCTTGTGTTATCTTTGTTATGAGATCGGAAAAAAGGCAACTATTTTCAAGGTCTCATACACCAAAATGATTGCCATATCAAATCGAAGGTTCTATTGCCGGTTCTTGTTGCTTTCATTTTTTTGGTTAAATAATATATGATATGCAGAGAAATGACGTCGTTTTGTTTTGGTTCTTTATTGGAAAGATCAATGATTCCCTGCCCTCAATAATATATTGATTTGCACGTTTTGAATTGAAAGGTTAAAGTCCTATTGTGGGCGAAGGTGGATGGACTTGTTAAAAATATAAAATGGAAAATTTTACATAAATAGATTTAAATACAGAGATATCCCTTCAGAAGAATTGTCAGAAATGTCATTATATATTAAATAATGTAAAATTTTGTTGTTGTCTTTTTGTTTCTGTTACTGTTCGACATAAAACTTACGTACAAGTATTCTTTCTTATAAATAGTTCGTTTTGTTTTATTTTTGTTTAACCCTTTGCGAAATATAGTTTTTCATGGCGAACGTTTATGTTTTTTATTCAATTGTGATGATCGCAATAATGTTCGTCCTTTTTGTAATCACCTTAAAGATCTCAGTTTTCTATTTACTTCTGATGATGGCAAACATCATCGTCTAAGCGCGAAAGAAATTCCGAAGAAATAATGCCTTTCATATGATTTGAAACCTAAATTTAGATTTGGGATACCGTAAAAAATTTTCGGTGTTAAAAAAAAAAAATTGTGAGATCTGTCTATATGGGGGCTATATAAATACATCGACTGATATACACCATATTCGGATCCCTCGGAAGAATCGATTCTGTTTTCTCTGGTTCCTTAAAATAATGTTTCAAAGATTTTGAACCTCAATCATGTTATATATTGGCCCGCACATAAACCGATCTCCTAATTTTACTTATTAACCATTTAGAATGTGCAATTTTTATTTAGTAAATATAGATTTTTTGAAATTATATGTAAATCGTCTATATCGATTATTTTTCATATATAGCTTCCATATAGAGCGATACTCAATCTGTGCTCATTAGGACTATAAAATTAGCCGAAAAAGGTTCTCAATGGCCATCTTTGTATCATTGACCTGCTATTTGTTTATTTATGTATTCAAAAATTCTTACAATTAGATAGAAATCGAAATGTAGAATTTTAATTCTTGTACTTATATATTATAAAATTATTCGCTATAATGCATCAACTATCTCATTTAATCTCTGTGGTCACCAGACCCAAAACAGGGTTCAATTGTCTTTCTGATTGCCAGATTTTTTATTTATCTTTTCAAAATTTTCACATTTTGGACTTCAAAAATTGTAGAATATACTATGTATGCCAATTAGATAACAACCGTAATTTAAAATATTTTAATCACATTGTTCTTACTATATTATTCGCTATAATACATCACTGTTCACAATACAACAAATATCTCATTTCCACACATGACATTACTCAATATGCAAAAACACATTGCATTGATTAATGTTAATCTCTCAGACACATACGATGAGATAAGAATATTAAAATATTATATTTATATATTCACCGTCTGTTTATTCTTTTTATAGGTCGTTGAACACTACGAAAATCCCCGCAATGTGGGTTCTTTAGATAAAAAAGACTCGACAGTGGGAACTGGTCTTGTTGGTGCACCAGCTTGCGGTGATGTCATGAAATTGCAAATCAAAGTCGATGAAAATGGTAAAATTATCGATGCTAAATTCAAAACATTTGGTTGCGGCTCAGCCATAGCCAGTAGCTCTTTAGCTACAGAATGGGTTAAAGGCAAGACCATCGATGAAGCTGGTAAATTGAAAAATACCGATATTGCAAAAGAGTTGAGATTGCCTCCCGTAAAATTGCATTGCTCTATGTTGGCTGAAGACGCAATTAAAGCAGCTTTGGCCGATTATAAAATTAAACAACAAAAGAAGAAAGAAAATTAAATAGAGGCGAACGATGTGGGGAAAATCTGCTGGTCAGAAACAGATTTTTCACAATGAATCGAAAATTATTTAGTTATAACTATACATATAGCAGTAGTCGTATTTTAATAACAAACAACTTGAATGAAAACATATTTTTGTAAAACAAAATGAAGAAGATTTCGCTTTACTGGAATGTTTTTCTTTAATGATACTATTTAAGATGAATATACGTTAAGAGAAATTGTGTAAAAGAGAATGACAAAGTATGTTGAAAGATGCTTGGTATGTACATTTCTGAACAAGTAATATTGGTCCTTTATTTATTTGTTAAAAACAGTGCCAATATTTTAAAAGTAAAGATTTGGGAGACGATGGAAGGAATTTAATTCAATCGATTGATTTAAAATATATTAAATAACTATTTAATATTTTGTTTCGAACATGTCCTATATCTTCTGCTTATTGATTTTGGGAAGAAACACAAACGAAGAAATCTTCTACAAACCTTGCACCTTTTTAGGCTTATAGCTACAGTCAAATAAAAAATACAAAAATAAATTATATGCTTTAATTGTTCGAATTCATAACTATATAAATTAATCTGTCTACTGGTGGGCTATATTGAATTTCCCAATGGAACTAGATGTAGAGGGAAAATTTAAAAAAAAAGGAAAACAGTCCTTTGTAGTATTCGGTAAATATTTTTTAAAAGAATTTAAACGATAAATTACAGGAAAAAATTAAAAACAATGTAGCTACTTTTTTGTGCTTTAAAGAAATGAGATGGGCTTGGTGAATTATTTTTCCTCTACCGTGTGACAACTCGTGTAGTAGTCAATGCACATCAACTAGAGGTGTGGACACGGGCGAGTTTCTCATGAAGTGAAAATATGTATTCACGCAACAAGAACTTTTCTAGAGTTACGTTCTCCAACTTTCTCGAATGGAGAATTTTTATTCATCGGAAGAAGGTACAGAAATGTCGAGACTCATACACTGAGCTGTCATAACGCTGCCCTTAGAATTACGACAGGGTGTCTCCGCAGTACTTCTCTGGATCATCTTTCCACCCATACATTCAAAGGTCAACTTTCTAATCAGCAGTTAGAAATATTTTGTCATATGCAATTTAAAAAAATTACAATTCTGGCCCATTAACTGAAAATTTAAAATAACGCCCTTAGCTTTAGTTCGAAAAAGTATTTATTTATTTGATTTGTACGGTACAATATCTTAACTTTTTAAAGAACGGGCGAAAAAGTTTGATATTATATGTTTGTGAGTCGAAATAAGATCAAGATTTTATCTGACGAGACATCTGGACATCAGGACATGATTAAAATATAAAGTTGGTAGGATGTCTTGAACCATATAAAACTCATGGACTGACATAAACTGTATAAACTAATAAAATTTAAAAAAATGGGTGATAATACCAACTTCTAGAACAAGAAAAAAATCTGTAAAAAAAGTAAAAAAATGGTGGAATTGTATGTAAATGTATGTAAATTTTTTATCCTATTAAGGTGAGTACTATGTTTGTATTTTTCACCAAAACACTAAATTAAAAGTACAAATATCTATATGAAGACGATTATATTTATAAAAAGTCTTGCGAAATAATGAATGGAAAAGATCTAAGGGATTGATTGTGAACCATTTTGTATTTATAATTTAATTAAATTAAAAAAGTAACCGTGAAAATAAGCGGGTTTTCAGCTTGAAAACTGAACATAGTACTCAGCTTTCAGTTCCAGTACACTAAAAAACAGTGAACCCACCAGACGGGATAATTTTGGTTAATTATTTCCACTTGTTAAGGAAAATTTCGTAGTTTGAAAAAAAATTTGAGTTCAAAATTCAAAACAAGATGATGCATTTGTGGTAAAATTTACAATTTTCAAAAAATTCTGAACTATTTTGTGGAAAATACGAATTTAGTCAATCTTTATGCTTCATTTGTTGTTATGAAAAGCCCTATAAGAATTTATCGATCATTCATCCGCATTTCCATTGTTCGATTACACTAGTTTACACTGAAAATGTACATTTGATGAGAGGTGACTTTTCTCGGGGCACAAAATAGAATGTAGAAAACACATGTTTTTGAAGATTTCAAAGAAAAAGTAAATTGTATGGTATATGAGTATTATATATTTAACCAACTGACGCAGAAAAATTCCAAAAAAAAGTAAATTGTATTGCATTATATCTTATGGACCTATATCTCTTTTTACATTGCTCCGAAGTCCTTCCTAATTGGAGGATGAGATGAATATAAAATAATTCGGGGACAAATATGGAATAAAAGTGCACATTGTTATTGGTGTAAGTACTTGGGTTTGAAATGGTGTGCACTGTTAGAAAGTCTCCTTTGGAGGCTTAATGGTCGATTTCGGCTGACGAAGGAGACATTCAAAAGGAAAATAATTTTTGGTGGCATGTCAACGTCAATTCTATCGCTTTACAATTGTCTGTCGTCTTAAAACTTTTTGCCAGTGGAAGCCTTCATCATTCATTCTTCTTACAAGGTGGTCCAGAAGCGTTATGTTGTCACGGAATGGTACGGCAATTAATTGATCACAATCTCTTTGATATCGATCTAGCATGTGAACTTTATATATGTTTCTTTGTCAATTCGAACTAAAACTAATATATTTACTATTCCTATATGGCGAAAACAATGTAAAAAACAAGTGAAAATGTTTTACGATTGCAATTTACCAATCGAAAAAATTGTCGATCAAAAAAACTCGATATCGACTCCCGTGATCCGAAAAATTCAGATTTCGATCAAAAGTTCTCGATGTCGAATGCCATGATTAGCCCCCTGATGTATTTTGATCTGCTGAATTCGAAAATGAAGGTTAACAATTTTTTTATGGAACAGTTTTTGAGATATCCCGTTATTTTTAGTTTTTCGGCCTTTTTTCACTAAACAAATCATATCTCGTGCCAGAAATGTCCGATTATATCGTTGTTGGTACTTGAATGCAAGTTATTGAGATGACGGACAAACGTGTATATTGGATCTGTGATAAGTTAAGTTGTTCAAAATATATCGATAAAAATAAGGCGAATTTTCAAAAAATCGTGTTTTACAATGACTCTGTGTCGCCGGAAAAGTATAAACCGTTAAGAAACTTTTAGTTTCTGTTCGTAAAGATGATACTTTAAGGTAAGAAATTTTATATGGTTTTACAATATTTGGTGTTTCACCAAGAAAACAAAGGAAAGAAAACAAATTAAAGCCAAATAAAAAATCAGTCAATTGCAGACGAATTCAAGTAAGGATTAATTTAGGACACAATTCTCTTTTAAATTTAGGTTTTGCGTACTATATTCTAGGAAGCAAAATTTCTATTGTTCGTTTTTCGGTTTTTTTCTTCATATGCTATCAAAGTCCTCTAAAAACGTCTTATGCGCTTTATAGACTATCAGTTATTCCGGACGGAATGTCGGTGTTTGTAAAGAATCTTACAGTGTGTCGGATCGATACGACTTGTCCGCGATGACTAAATAGTCCGCGATGACTAAATAATAATAAATAAATAATAATATATGGGATATGTTCGACACGAGCACTGTCGTCCGGAATAACTGATAGTCTGTAAAGCGCATTAACGACAACGAAAATTTTCAAAATCAGACTCGACTTCCAGTAGAAATTATGGTATATTTCAAGTAAAAACGTCTTTAAAATAAAGTGTTGACAAACATGTCCCATTTTTGATTTTTTTGCGTTCTAGTCAGGATGCAAAAAGATAACAAGTTCAAAAAATACTATTTCAAGACAATATCATTACTTTTACAGATTTTTTTTCTAAATTATTAGACAGGTTGACCTTAGTCCAAAGAAATGTTCTTTCATGTTATGATACCCATAAGTCGAATCACTTAATTATAAGGGCGAAGAAACAAACTTTATATCAGCGAAATGCGTCTGCTATGCTAAGCAAACTTCGCATTCTTATTTTAGGGACAAGTGTAGTTCATATGAATATTCCGAATATTACATTATAAATACAATGGAATAGTCAACCATCTCTATTTCTTTGTACTGAAATTGTCCAAAAATGTGTGTTATAGAAAGTAATTGAAGTATCTCGTACACAGAAAATAATATCACCAAAATATATCCAATTAAAAAGTTGGTTGAAGTTGAAAATATTTTCAATTATTAAATTAATTGATACAATTAACTGTTTAATTAAGATAGAAACATTAAGTTGATTAAGTCAATGATTAAACATTTTTAAATTTTTAAATAAAACATTAATTGATACAATTATTTTTTTTTATCAACTCGGAAGACTAAGTCAGTTAAAAATAAGATGAACATTTTGTTTTTAATTAAAAATTTATTTCAAACAATCAATTTTTTCATCGAACTAAAAATACCAAGTCAGTTAAGATCGTAGCTGAAAATAGTTACGTTTTTAAAAATTATTTAGAACAAAATTAAAAATTAATTGAGTTATTAAATCAACATCAATTAAATTTTTAATTGAATCAATTAAAAAATTTATTGAAATTTGCCAATGAAGTCAATTAATTTTTTTATCAAGTATTTTTCTGTGTTTGATACTATCATTTTCGTGATTGAAGACATTGCAATTAAAAATTAATTGGATCAATTAATTTCGTGATTGAATAAACAAAAAAAAAATAGTTTTTTGTGTGTAGTTGCAGGGACAAATTTTGGAAATCTACCAAAACACTAAGAGTTCTACCAATCTATCATACAGAAAAAAATCTAACAGTTTTGGCAGAATTCTGCCAATTGTGGCCTCCGAGATTGGGAAGACCCTGCCGGTATGTCTTCTTCTACCTCCATCCTTAACTTCAACTCATTGAATTTATGCCTTGGAAGCAGAGTTAGTGTTCTGGATAACGCATACAAATATTTGGAGTACTAACAGAAAACAGGCGGCGAACATTTATTCATTATGAAATCAAATTGGGGTTATCAGAACAGAGAATGAAGCCAACCCATTTCGTCGGCGGCGGCTGACATATATTTATTGCCTCCGGGGGCGGCAGCTTGCCGGTATAGCCGATATAAATTTTTCTATTTGGCAGCGGGCTATCCATTATAAAATCAATTTGAAGTTATCCGAATGGTAATGAGACTAGTTATACGACCAATCTTACAATCACGTTGTGCTAAATTTTTGCAAAGTTATTATAGCAAATTGATAATGACGGATTTTGGGTGGAAAGTTAAACATTTTGACAAAAAATACAACAATTTTTCTGATTTAAAGCAATATGTTTGGTTAATTGGCGGCTAATTTTGAGTCGAGATGAGTCGACATATTCGGCGGCGGCTTCGACTCACAAAATCTGGTTGGCGCCTTCATTCTCTGTATTGGAATGGTTATTAGATGAGTTGTACAACCAAATGTAAGTCAAATGTACATTTCATTCATATCTCCTGAGCAATATTTTTACAAAATTATTATACAAACTTGATTTTGAATTATTGTGGATGGAAGGTTCAAAATTTTGGCAGAAAATACAACATTTTTCTTTTTTTAATAAATAATTTTGACTAATTGGAGGCTAAATTTGAGCGGTGTCGACTGTCAAAAAATCATCGGTTCGGCGGCTTCATTCTTTGCTTGGTATATAGTTAGGGTCATGGTCATTTGAAATAAAATGCAGTATCATATCTGTTTGCTCGTCGTGCTTATAATTCTTACATTTTTTTATTAATACGCATATATACACTACAAACATTTAAGATAGACGGACGCCAACATTGCCACCGCATTCACCTCTGGATTTTACTTCAAATGCTGAAAAAGTTAAATTCGTAATTTTGAATTTCTTAAGTATAACTTAAGGATTTTATAAAACAAAAACTTACGATCATCGCTGTGTTGGCAATTGTAATTACCCAAGACACACTCACTACCAAAAGTTAAAAGTCGTTCCCTGTTGCCATTCTTAGCCTTGGCACATACGGGTTCATAGCTTTCGCCGCATTTTTTGGAGCATGCGGGTGCCTCCTTATCTTTGGAAGGAGCTGCCCAAGTTAAAGCAACCAAACAGGCAACTGTAAGAAATTACAATATTACAATGTTATTAGTTTACATTATGTGCAATTATTAGAGGATAAAGGTGAGTATTAAGTTCGAGTTTGCCGTTAAAGTGAAAACTAAATCAGTAAAAAAAGGCATAAAATTATACATATTTGTTACAAATTTTATTATAACTTGATGGGGAATAGCCCAAAGCACATTTTCAGAAAGTTTGTATTCCTTAAAATGGATTATTAAAGAAAAGTAATCGTGAAAAAATTACGATTTTAGCGGCTAAACTCGAACTTTATACCTTAAACTCTGAAACACTCAGATATATAACCAGTAGCGAAGAACGCCATAGTTGAAAATGTTATGTTCGGCAGATACTAGGATCAGCATTGAAGTTTCTATTAACAAAATGTTTGCTTTTTCAGCAAAGGATTCAGCAGCAGAATTCGGGAATTAAAAGACCCTACATAAAGCAGACATTTTTTGCGAAAAACATACCATTCCAACTTAATTTTTATTAAAGTGCAAAATTAAATTAGGCATTTATTGTTTGAAAGTATTTTTTTCAAGCAAATAGGAGATAACAAAAGGTCAAGCCGATATACATAATGCTTCTATTTGTTAAACTTTCTAATTTTCTGTTCTACGGAGAACAACAAATTGTGGCTATATGCATTGTATGCAAGACTGATTTTCCGATTATAATAGACACTGTAACATCAAAATTTTTTAAGCTTATAAATTTAGACTATCTAATTTACACCTTCAATTAAAATAAAATTTGTCATTATTTAACAGTAAATAATTATAATAGAAAAAAATATAATGTATCCACATAAATAATTACCCAAGAAAAATGCCAAAGCGTAACGCATTTTATTTGATGTATATATGTATGTTAGTATGATTCTTTAGAAAAATAATAAAAATCACTATTTTCAGCACTGGACCAGTTCAATCCGAGGTTACACTTCAAACTCAACTAAATACGAGAGCTTTTTGTATGCCATTTTTATATGTGTTTTTTTTTTTGATAGAGATTATCTTAAAGCAAGCATATTGTTAGTCTAAAAAAATGACAGAGTGAGTGAGTAATTGTGGCCGAAAACAAACAACGGAAGCTTAAAAAATCGACCAAAATTGATGGACAATTTGTGTGAGAGAGAGATTTTCAGATGATATTTTTTTGATTTGGGCTTTATTTTATTTGATTTTTTAGATCTGCAAATGACAGGCTTTGTAAATTAGTTATTTTACGTTTACTATTATATCGAAAAGTTTGTTTTTATAAATGGGATGACAGTGGTCATGAGGCATAGCATGTATCAGGTTAAACAAATTATCTGCTCTCAAACAAAAAAATCTGTCGATACACAGAAAAAAAGTAAACTGTTTTTATGTAGCATGAATGAACTACGTCGTGCGAAAATTGAACAAAGTTATACTCATTTTGAGATTTTCACAAAGCGTTATTAAAACTAGGAACATTTAATGTACATTTTAACTACAACTTACAAAATTAATCTATATCTGTCCATAAAGCTCGAATAATAATTGTATAATTAGATATAATGCATTTGGACGTCAATTGCCTGTTTCGGTATCAGGCTAACATTAAATATAATAAGCAACGATGAGCCCGTCGTAAAACTAGGAAAAACACGACTAATGTACGCGTTAGAATTGTTGTTGTATCCTGGAAACCAGTTTCTGTAAGTTGTCACATGTGGTTGTAGTTGACTGTAGAAACAATAAGCATTGTTCGACTGTTCACCACTTAGGTGAATTCTAACAAATTGGCTTTCTAAAAATAAATTTCGTGTTGTTGCATTACTATGTAACAAAACGAAATAAAAATAAGATTAAGGGACTTGTAAGTTATATGAAAAGATGATGTACAGTGGGAGAAAAAGATGATTCAATTTGTAAGAGGAAATTTCCCAAATGTTTTCTCCATAAGGAGTTAGCATAAAGGGCCCAAAATTGAGTTATCTCTCCCAGCCAGATCTATACTAAAGGCTGTGGAAAGGTTCATTCGCCCGAACCGAAACATGTACAGTCTAGGCGTGTATAGATTTGTATCTGGCATTTTCTTTTCAATGGCTCTATTAACCATGTTCCTTAATCTATATCTGTCCATAAAGCTCGAATAATAATTGTATAATTAGATATAATGCATTCACACAAAAAAATATTTTTCTGATTCAATCACGAAATTAATTGATCCAATTAATTTTTTAATTTACATGTCTTCAATCACAGAAATGATAGTATCAATTAAAAAATTAATTGACAGTCAATTAAAAAATTAATTGATCCAATTAAAAAATTAATTGATAATATTAATTTGTGTGATTGGTTTTTATTTCAATTAAAAAATTTGTTGATTCAATTAAATTTTTAATTGAATATTTTTTAAAACTCAATTAAGATTTTAATTGGAAAAATTTTCGTGAAATTTTTTTCTGTGTTTGGACGTCAATTGCCTGTTTCGGTATCAGGCTAACATGAAATATAAAAGTAAAGAAAGAAATCATTGGCGCCAAGTCATAACCATTTTAACCATACTGTAGTTCATTTTTACTAAATTATCTGTTGCTTTAGTTCATATTGAACTTATGTGTAATGGCCATTGAAGTTTATACCCATGCTTAGTTCATATAATGTTTGAGACACATTTAAAAACAGGAAAATTCCATTGGGCTGTGGGAAATGTCGAAAAAATAATAAAATTTAACTATAAACAAATAATTGTTTTTGCAATAAAAAATTATATCTAGCGTTAGTTAGGATTTTTTTCGGTGTAGGACAGATTACGTTTTACTCATAGAAGGTTAGGTTAGGTATAGTGGCAGCCCGATACTTCAGGCTCACTTAGTCTATTCAGTCCATTGTGGTATCACAGTGGTGAACTTCTCTCTTATCACTATCAACTTATCTTTTACCGATGTCAAATCATACAAAAATGAGCAACTCATCCACACAAAAATACCACTCGGCCACACAAGAACGCATTTTTGTGTGGGTGAGTTGCTCATATTTGTACGATTTGGCAACGGATTTATTCACTCAATTGCTTATAACTTTGTCTTTTTTCGGTCGATTTTCTTCTAGTTGGTCTTATTTATTACGTTAAAACATTTTTTTTCAATGGTTTATAATTTTCTGGCGGCACGATTTTTTGAAAATTTGCCCTATTTTCATCGATATATTTTGAACCACTTAACTTATGACAGATACAGTTTGTTCGTCATCTCAATACCTTGCATTCAAGTACCAACAACGATATAATCGTACATTTCTAGCTCGAGATATGATTTATTTAGCGAATAAAGGCCGAAAAACTAAAAATAACGGGATATCTCTCTACATTTTCGAATTAAGCAGATCAAAATACATAAGAAAAGTCACCTCTCATCAAGTGCACATTGTGGGTACAAAGTTCAATAACCATACACATAAGTTCAATGTAAACTAAAGCAGAAGAAACTTTTCGTAGGGTTCTCAAAAATAGTAAAAATGAACTCCTGGTTAATATAGACACGATTTGTCACAAATGTTTTCGTCTTTACTTTTCGTTCATTTTTTCTACTCTGAGAAGGTGTGTTTTTTTTTTGTAAATTGTATTTAATATTTTCCTTGTTTTAAAAAATGCATTGTGGAAATCTCAAAAAATGGGAGGTCAATTTTCGCACGAAGTACTTCATTTTATCCATAAAACAGTTTACTTTTTTTCTGTGTATGTTTAGCCCAATGACAAGGGACCTCCATTGTCCCTTGCCCAGAAACCACACATTGCCCTGAAACCACTTACAATAGCTTTGAAAGACTCAAAAATGTCACCAGCATTACTGAGAGGGAATAATCCGCACTGAAAAAAAAAAAAAACATTGTCGTGAGGTCAAAGATTTCATGTCTTTAAAATACGAATGCAAATTTTGCTTAACATATGTTAGAAGGCGCATTTCTCTAATATAAAGTTTTTTTTGATACCCATTTTTAAGTGATTTCACTTAAAAATGGGTATCATAACATGACAGAAAACATGTTTGGGCTAAGGTCAACTTGACTTTAATAATTCAGAAAAATTCTTTAAATTTAATGAAATTGTCTTTAAATTTGTTGTCTTTTTGCATCTTGACTACAAAGCAAAAAATCGTTCAAATATAGGACATGTTTTTCAACACTTTATTTTAAAGACGTTTTTTTTACGTGAAACATAGCATAATTTCTACTGGAAGTCGAGTCTTAATTTAGAAAATAAAGTTAACTCGTTTTTAAAGGACTTTGGTAGCATATGAAGAAAAAAAGCTGAAAAAGCGAAAAATTAAAATTTACTTCCTAGAAGTAAGTACACAAAACCCAAATTTAAAAGAGAATTGTGTCTTAAAAGTATCTTTGCTTGTATTCTACGCTTCTTTGTCTCGGAATCAATACCAAAATTGTTAAAGTAAAGACAAAATCTTTGGAACCGGGCATGCTTTTTTCAGTGCAGGTAATAATGTTTGGTCTAAATTCGGATAGTACCCTTGACTCTTTGTTGCATGTCTGGCATAGAAAAAGACTGCTAATATCAGCAGTCACTGTTTGCTGTTGTATTTCAAGAATCATAAGATATTTTTGGAATACTCTTACCTTCTAACATCCCAAATCAGCGATCAGCAAACATTTGCCTTAATTTGAGAAATATTCATATATCTGAACAAACACAAAATATATTTTTTAAAACATGTTTTAGTGTAATCGATTTTAAATATACCAGATAATGTTTGCTATTTCGCCAAACAATGACTGTTTTTTTAGCAGACTTTTTTCTGTTTCAGAAATTTTTTTCAAAATCTAAATATTTCGTAACATAAAGGTCGTACTTTGTTCGACTTTTGAGTTAGAAATCACTTTAATTTCGTAGTTACTTTTTTGAAAATAACTAAAAATATAAATATAAAACAAAAATATTTTGAAAATACTTTGGGTGACACTTTAAGCTGAGTACTATGTTCAGTTTTTAAGCTGGAAACCAGCTTGTTTTCTCGGTTACTTTTTTAAATTAATTAAATTATACAAATAAAATGGTTCACAATCAATTCCTTAGATCTTTTCCTTTCATTATTTCACAAGACTTTATAAAAATATAATCGTCTTCATATAGATTTTTGTACTTTTAATTTAGTGTTTTGGTGAAAAATACGAACATAGTACTCACCTTTATGTGTAAAAAATCTGTTGTTAAACTGACGGTCCATGGTTTTGTATAGCACCCATATCAAATCGATCTTTCGATTTGACTCCTTGGGCTGTTAGAAACTGTAGTTTTTTATTAAATTTTCAGGAAATTAAAAATCTAGAAGTACTTTTGGCCCCCAAGACCCGTGGCGACTTTATTTTTCATTGGTCTTGCGTTTGGGGGATATAGATCGATCTTCCGATTTGGCTTCTAGAACCCCCAACTTTTATACGATTTTCGTGAATATGGACATCTAGAGTTATTTAAGGCCCACTAATATCTGTCTCGGACATAGTTTTTATCGGTCCTGTTTTTGATGAAGCCTCCCGATTTCAATATCAATACAATTAAATAAATTAATATTAAAAAAAAAATTATTTATTTTTCTTTACTCTTCTAGTACAAGATTTTTCTCCTGTCTGCTCTTCTTCCCCTATATTGTCATCAGCGATGAGCTCTTTCATGTATTCACTGGATGCTTCACGAGCTTGTTGGTGGTATTTTTGTAAAAAGCTTTCGAATTCTAAATTCTTGTAAACGCCATAGATCAAAACCAAGCAAAAAATCTGAAATGCTTTAAAGAATGAATGAAATTTTATAACACATACATACATAGTCAAATTAAAGTGTACTTACCAAAAACCAAAAAAAGTATTCCAAAAAATATAAACGTATTGCCTACATCACGAAATGATGATTTCAGAAATATATCATCTAATGTTTCAGTGCTACTATATATCAATATTACAGAAGAGCCCAATAGCCATGGAATCATCATCCCAGATCGTTCCTTGGAAAAAACGGAAAAATCAGTTTTAAAATATTTTGCTGTATACCGATACTTTGTCTGACATATATTTTTATTTACCTTCACGATACCCCAAATAAGCAGAGCTGATAATAGCATCATTAGAAAACATACAATGGCATAGATCGTATAGTATATTTCACGATAGGACTGTGCCTTTTCTCGAAGTTCATAACTTTTGTAGGTATCATCTTCAAGCTGATAATCATAAAGCGAATATCGATCATATTTCAAATTGTCCAGTACCATTACGACGACTGTACAATAGGTTATTATATTCAGACATCCTATGGCAATGGCGATTCGTGGGCGATTCATCATATTAATTGATAAACTCTAGCGAACTATCAGTTGGAGGTTCCATATAGTATATGCCACCGTTTATAGTCAACTGAATTCGATTAAGCTCAGATGCATAGGGAGAATCTATAGGACGAATTTTATTGTTGTGAATCTCTCAATACTGCAGTGAAGAGAGTTTTCAACCACTACACCCAGAAAATAAAATAAGCACTTATTTCTTTATATTAAGAAGTTTTTTTGCAACATATCTGCAATTTCATAAAAGCCCGTTACTGGTGAAAACCCCTTAGTTTGCTGAAAAATTTTGCTATTTCATGATAGATATGTAGTCACTTTAGAGTCAGAGCAGAAATAAACCTTAGAAATGTGCCCTAAGCGTCATTCAGTAGGTGGTATGTTGTCTTCTTTAACTAGTACGAAATTGTTTTCTTTCACATTGTTCTGCACAGTCTTCCACTGATATCGACGTTGTAATTCAGTAATGTACTCATTCTTCCATCTTTTTGCAAAATCATGTTGAATGGTCTTTAGTCTCTGCCAGCGATTAAGTAATGAAATATTATCAGTGAATTCCTCAAGGACTGAGGTTAAGGTGGCTCCTTTTAACAAATGCCCAGGAGTTAGGGGAATCAGGTCCTCATGGGTTTCGCTTATTGGAGAAAGAGGTCTACAGTTGAGTACACTTTCGATTCTTATCAGTAAAGTTGAGAATGTTTCGTAAGTGTATTTCAGATTACCTGCTACTTTTCGCAAATGGGTCTTCATGCTTTTTACGGCAGCCTCCCACAAACCACTCATGTGTGGAGCGTGAGGAGGAATAAAGTGCCAAGTAAAACCATGTATGTTGTAGCGTTCAACTAAATATTTTTCGGCTGACTTCAGAAACGCTTTGTATTCTCGGGACGGAGCTCTACTAGCTCCAAAAAAATTCGTCCCGTTGTCGGAAAAAACTTTGTTGGAAAATCCCCTTCTTCCAGCAAATCGATTAAAAGTTGCCATAAAGGCTTCAGTTGACAAATCAGAACAGACCTCCAAATGCACAGCTCGAGTAGATAGGCAGATGAAAACGGCAGCGTATCCTTTCTGTATCTTAGCGTTTCGCAATCTTGACGTTTTCAGTTCGGTCTAGCAAAATCTAACCCTGTCTTGGTGAGTGGCAACGAAAATGTGCATCTTTCGACAGGCAATGCAGACATTATTTGATTTCCGATTCGCTGCTTGTGGATAGTGCAAGTGCGACAGTTTCTTATGCAATAACGCACAGCATTGTTCAAACGTATATTGTAGAAATGAGCTCGAATAGCTTGCAAAATACTTTGGTTCTCAGCGTGTAAAAGAATCTTATGATTAAAATCAATTAACAATTTACACAACCGTTATTGCTCGGGAATAATTATCGGATACTTTTCATCGTAGGTCAGATGTGCATTGGTTAAACGACCATTTACCCGAAGTAGTTTTTGTTCATCCAAAAACGGATTTAAAGTTAATAATTTACTTTTGGATGAAAGCGATTGTTTATTCTTAAGAGCACGGTATTCACAAAAAAAACAAAACTTTAAAACCAAGGCATAATCGATACTGCTGCATGTTTATGGGATCGATAACACATTCACCGATTATTTGGTCATCGCTGACAAGTCGATTCTTTACAAACACCGACATTCCGTTCGGAATAACTGATAGTCTGTAAGGCGCATTACTCAGTTATGGTCCTAAATTCGTACCCCCAGCTCGTCCCAGCTTTAGCGACTATATAAACCATCTATTAATCCTGGACAGGTGCTCACAGGAATGTCATCCTACCTTAGATCCCAGTCTGTTGTTAGGCCTAGATTTTTACTCTACCGCATCACTACTATTGCCGTATATATGTACAATCCTAACAAATACGCATTTCAGGAATATCAACATATATAACTTAATGCAGACTGAGTGTGGATCTTGTCCTCATCCTGTCTAAATCTTAATTAATCATCAAACTTACCGCAAACTTGTTATACACATACAAAAGCATAAACTAACCCCTTTGTAAATTACAATTGAGTCAACAAATCTTACGGTACCATCGAATAATCCTCCAAAGTCAACAACTATCTGTGCCACCGGTAACACCATGTCCATACCATCCACCTAGGAATGCCCACTTTGTGGCCCGGCCATTTCCATCGTGCCCCACAACTATCACGATAAAATCAAACCAATCATGCATTGTATCGATCGACATACCCATATTGGTCCTAAGCAAGAATGCCCGTGGGCCTTTGCTTTCATACAGTGTCCAACAATCGCCGCCGTATGCAGATTATTGAGGATCCACATTTGCCATACACATATACCCCACAGGTCATTCCATTCTCGTCCACCAGTACACAGCATCACGCCACAGAGCTCCAAACGTAGGATCTAGATCTCCAATGTCACAATCATTCGGGAAACATGGATGTGTACCCAAATTCACTTGTAAGAATTGACAATTTAGGATCTGACAACCACTAGGAAAATCATTGCCATCCTTACCCAATAGCGGAAACCATTTTTTCAAGGAAGAAAAATTAAAAGACTTTTTCATGGACGTCGATTTACCCCTTACTGGAAGTACCACCATACAGGGTGCGGATAACCCGACTGTCAATAAATCTCAAGTCGATGCCAATGACCTTAATCCACCTTCAAAGGGTCAACCACTCCAAGACTCGCCTCTCTATAGAGCTCCCTCCATGGCCATTTCAGCCATATATCATTCGTCACCGTGTGAGTCTGACAAGTCATCATCCTCCTGTCAGCCTTCGCCTCCAACTCCACTCAATAGTCCGGATACATTTATCAACATGGGAGTAAGCAGTCATCATCAGCCCATCAACCATACTACGTATAATTGTCCCATCAACTATCGTCCAGGACGGGTAATGTCATATAATCCCCGTCCAGCCTATGGCATTTACCATCAATCAATGACCTATCGTAATGGACCACCTCATGTCAGTGCCAATTATATGCCAAGGACCGTGCACTATCCGTATTCACAGTTCATTACCATCAACCGATTCAAGTCACCATTTTGGGCCCTTGGTCATCCTCCAAACTGGATACCATATAGCGCCACATACCATCCTGGTGCATATACCTCTCACAGTGTCACATTTCCGGAATATACCTGGAGGAAATCCATTACCCAATAGTGAACTTTAAATCTATAAAACTATCTGATTTAAAGGTGTCTATGTATATATACATCATTGATTAATATAAGTAACTAAGTATCTTAATCTCATATGTTCTTACCTTATTATATGTCTAATTTGCCATTATAACTAGCACAGTGAACTTGCATATTTAATTTTATTTTACCCCATGTCTAAAATTATATTCTAAATAAATAAACCCACTGTCATCAAATCAAATCCATAGGTCGCTGGTTCATATCCGGCTCGAAGGACCATGCACAATTCCGGGTGAAGATATCTGGAATGGACTTATTTGATTATACTCCCAGAACAGTAAAACTATGAAAAAACAGAAACAGAAAAAAGGCAAGGTTTTAATTTTCAGTGTACAGGTTTTATTCGGAGCAAAGCGGCTTACCACTTGTATGATTTGGCACAATGTGATATTATAGTAACAATCTATTAATAGCCAGACATGTCTATTTTTAAATTCAGCAATTCATTGTGTGAAAGAAAACGACGAATATTTTTAAGATACAAGAAAGTTATAGCTTTCCCTTTTTAGGTTAGGTTAAAGTGTTAGCCCGATTAAGTTTCAGGCTCACTTAGACTATTCAGTCCATTGTGATATGACATTTAACTAAAAGTACCTATTACATATGGGCACTTCTAGTTTTAACCACTGAACCTTCTCTATTATTTTCTTTTGTTGAACCAACCAGATTGTTCCAAAAACATTAACAGACTGCTTAAGTTAACGTTTTCCAGGTCCGCCAGTAATCTAAAGCTATATGCCCCTAAAATTTGCTTACGCCTTACACAAAATGCAGGACACTCACACAGGAGGTGTTTAATTGATTCCTTTTCCTCCGCATCATGACAGCTCATACAATAGTCATTACACTTCGCGCCAATAGTTTTTGCAAAATCGCCTATCAGGCAGCGACCCGTTATAGCAGATATCAGGAGTGATATCTGACGTCTCGAGAACACTAGCATATCTAGTGAGCGGTTTAAGTTTAAATGGGGCCAAATTTGCTTGGTGTCGTTACAGCCCTTGCAATTCTCCCATCGAACATTTGCCATCGTGACGGCCTTCTCACGCAGTAAGAGCTTGCAGTTTGCCAGAGACATACCAACAAATTCTAATTCCCCTGGAATATGTAAGGTAGTTTCTAGCCTTGCTAACTCATCTCCTTGACAGTTCCCCGGTATGTTCCTATGGTCAGTTACCCATATTAGGTGAATATTGTATTGCTCAGCCATCTCGTTGAGAGATTTGCGGGAGTCGATGGCCGTTTTCGAGTAAAGGAACACAGCGTCCAAGGATTTTATTGCAGGTTGGCTGTCTGAGTATATATTAATGCCAAGAATTTTTGGAACATTACTTCTCAGCCAATTCGTTATCTCTTTTATTGCCAATATTTCAGCCTGAAAACACTACAACGATGTTCCAGATCTTTAAAATATACTCCGAAACCCACTTGTCCATCCAATTTGGAGCCATCACTGCAGAAATCTATATATCTTGTGAACACCACGCCTCACTGCTGGGAATTAGAGTTTCAAACTTTTTGTCGAAAAGTGGTTTCGCCAGAGTGTAATCCACTACGTTAGGCACATCTGGCATTATTTTGAGGACCGAACTGTGGCCGTACATTTTTTCCGACCGCAGCGATAGCTAGCGCAACCGTACAGCCGTTGTTGCAGCTGACTGTTTGGCCAAAATGTCTAAAGGTAAAAAATGCAGCATGCCATTAAAGGGAATTTGTTCCTGTCTTGCTGAATGCGCCTGAGATACACAAGCACGCCATACGCTGAACTTTTTCTAAATTTGTCGGCTTGTGAAGTGCCGGCCACCAGACTACAATACCATATAGCATTATAGGTCTAACCACTGCCGTATATAGCCAATGCACAATTTTTGGTTTTAGGCCCCACTTTTTTCCGATTGCCTTTTTGCACGAGTACAAAGCTACCGTGGCTTTTCTCGCCCTTTCTTCAATATTAAGCTTAAAGTTCAGCTTCATGTCCAAAATAACGCCAAGGTATATTGCACACTCACCAAAGGGAATTTTAATACCCCCTAAGTATATGGGCTTAACCGTGGGAGTTTTGCGATCTTTGCAGTACTTGACTGGTTCTGTCTTTGCAGGACTTACCCCAAGACCATTATCTTTCGCCCATTTCTCAGTCATCCGGAGATAGGGATGCCAGACGTGCTCTTTTAAAGAGCACATGCGCTCTTTTTTACAAAATATGCTCTTAAAACAAGACAGGCCAAAAGAGCACGCAAAAGTGCTCTATTTTTAGTTAAGTGCTCTTTTTATGCATCACAACAAATATTAATCCAAATCGATTCAATAAATTGTAAAAGTAAACTGAAAATACGTAAATGTTACACTAAGAGATTTTCCTAGCCGTTATTTTCTAATTAAATAGTGTTTTCAAAGATTATCTGACTATATGCTTCCTCTTTTTCCAATAGTCTCATGAGTTTAGCTCCATACATGTATGAGAGAGTTGGGAAAATACAGGTATGATCAAGAACAAGAGGCAATTTGGACATCTTGTTATAATTACAGTCTTTGAGTGTTTTACTTTATATATGAGAGTCGTAGAAGAGCACGCCGATGTTGCTTCTTCACTTTGTACTCTGTTCTAAATGTAAACAAACTTCTTCTATAACGTTTTTCACGAAAACACCAAAAAATGACTTGCAAAGTATTGTAAAAAAATAAGCTTGAGTTGAAAGTGGGTTATTATTGTTTATGGTATGAACCTTTTTGTTATGTTTAAATTAATTATATTTCAATAAATTGGAATTAAATGTTTTTCTTTTATTTGAAAAAGTGTTCTCTATTTTTTTCGTATGTGCTCTTTTTATAAGCTGAATGTGCTCTTTTTGCCTCTTCAAAATCTGGCATCCATATCCGGAGAGTTCTCTGTATTATATCTCTGATTGTGGATGGGAATTTTCCCCTGACTGCTAGCGCCACATCATCTGCGTATTCACCACCTGTCGACCCGTCTACAGGTCGACTAATTGGGCCTGACTCTTGGTAACTGCCCAAATTCATAACTTCAGTCGATACCCGTCCACTGGGCCCTGACGTTAGCAACCCAGTGGATAACTTTGAATTTCGCTGCATGGTGGTTGGATTTCCACCACACGTGAAATTCGTAATAAGTACTTATTACAATGAAATAATCCGCTATTAAAAAAACACGTCCGTTCAGTTCGACGGTCTTATTAAGGCCTGTACTATGTTTGTTGGCGCGAAAAAAGTTCTCCTAAATCATTCTTTCGCGTTGAAAAATGATAGTGTTGCATCCACAAGCACATGACATTTACACTTCTAGTCTCCTTCCATCTCCATCAACAAGTACTCGTATAGCACGTCTGTCTACACAATCACGTTATCATCCCTATGCCTCCGCTGTCAACCCATCATTAATTGACAAACTTGCTCATTCCCAATTATGCGAGTCTCAAATGTTAACCACCCGCTCACAAGTCTCCAATCACCAGTGGTTTTCACCAGAAAATAATGTACCTCTCGGTCATATGAGTCTAGAGCACCCATTATATGGACCACCTTCCGATTGCCTATCACACATATCGCCAGTGTCCGGAGGGTTTGAGAATTTTACAGAATACAAAGTTGACACTGATATCTCTACCTTACTCAGTTATGGTCCTAAGTTCGTACCCCCAGCTCGTTGTAGCTTTAGCGACTATATAGACCATCTATTAATCCTGGACAGGTACTCACAGGAATGTCATCCTACCTTAGATCTCAGTCTGTTGTTAGACCTAGATTTTTACTCTACCGCATCACTACTATTACCGTATATATGTACAATCCTAACAAATACGCATGCCAATAATATCAACATATATAACTTAATGCAGACTGAGTACATTGTGGATCTGGTCCTTATCCTGTCTAAATCTTAACTAATCATCAAACTTACGAGAAACTTGTTATACACATACAAAAACATAAACAAATTACAACTGAGTCAACAAATCTTACGGTGCCAGCGAATAATCGTCCAAAGTCAATAACTATCTGTACCACCGGTAGCGCCATGCCCATACCATCCACCTGGGAATTCCCACTTTGTGGCCCGGCCATTTCCATCGTGGCCCACAACTATCACGTTAAAATCAAAACAATCATCATGCATCGTACCGATCGACATACCCAAATTGGTCCTAAGCAAGAACGCCCGTGGGCCTTTTCTGTCATACAGTGTCCAACAATTGCCGTCGTATGCAGATTGTTGAGGATCCACATTTGCCATACACATATACCCCACAGGTCAGACCATTCTCGTCCACCAGTGCACAACATCACGCCACCGAGCTCCAAATGTAGGACCTAGATCTCCAGTTTCACAATCATTCGGGAAACATGGATTTGTACCCAAATTCACTTGTAAGAATTGACGATTTAGGATCTGACAACTTGGATGATCTAGTTCCACTAGGAAAGTCATTGCCATCCTTACCCAATAGCGGAAACCATTTTTTCAAGGAATAAAAATTAAAAGATTTCTTCATGGACGTCGATTTACCCCTTACTGGAAGTACCACCATACAGGGTGCGGATAACCCGACTGTCAATAAATCTCAAGTCGATGCCACTGACCTTAATCCACCTTCAAAGGGTCAACCACTCCAAGACTCGCCTCTCTATACAGCTCCCTCCTTGGCCATTTCAGCCATATATCATTCGTCACCGTGTGAGACTGACAATTCATCATCCTCCTTGAAGCCTTCGCCTCCAACTCCACTCAATAGTCTGGATACATTTATCAACATGGGAGTAAGCAGTCATCATCAGCCCATCAACCATACTACGTATAATTGTCCCATCAACTATCGTCCACGACGGGTAATGCCATATAACCCCCGTCCAGCCTATGCATTTACCATCAATCAATGACCTATCGTAATGGACCACCTCATGTTAGCGCCAATTATATGCCAAGGACTGTCCACTATCCGTATTCACAGTTCATTACCATCAACCGATTCAAGTCACCATTGTGGGCCCTTGGTCATCCTCCAAAATGGATACCATATAGCGCCACATACCATCCTGGTGCATATACCTCTCACAGTGTCACATTTCCGGAATATACCTGGAGGAAATCCATTACCCAATAGTGAACTTTAAATCTATAAAACTATCTGATTTAAAGGTGTCTATGTATATATACATCATTGATTAATATAAGTAACTAAGTATCTTAATCTCATATGGTCTTACCTTATTATATGCCCAATTTGCCATTATAACTAGCACAGTGAACTTGGATATTTAATTTTATTTTACCCCATGGCTAAAATTATATTCTAAATAAATAAACCCACTGTCATCAAATCAAATCCATAGGTCGCTGGTTCATATCCGGCTCGAAGGACCATGTACAATTCCGGGTGAAGATTGCTGGAATGGACTGTATTTGATTATACTCCCAGAACAGTACAACGATGAAAAAACAGAAACAGAAAAAGGCAAGATTTTAATTTTCAGTGTACAGGTTTTATTAGGAGTAAAGCGGCTTACCACTTGTATGATTCGGCACAATGTGATATTATAGTAACAATCTATTAATAGTCAGTCATATCTATTTTAAATTCAGCAATTCATTGTGTGAAAGAAAAGGACGAATATTTTTAAGATACAAGAAAGTTATAGCTTTCCCTTATTAGGTTAGGTTAAAGTGTCAGCCCGATTAAGTTTCAGGCTCACTTAGACTATTCAGTCCATTTCCTGCCAACATTTTTTGAATTTGGGGGCGCTTCTGAGAATCCCCACTACGTCGAAAACAATCATATACGACATCAAAAATTCGTCGGAAAAGCGCCGTCACTATTGAGAAGTTGTACCACGCCAAGTTACTACGAAAAGGTTTCTCATCAGTGCAATTATTAGATGCCTATGTAGATCAATTTCGAAGGACGCCAATAAGAACCCCTGCAAACTATCCGAAAAAGTGCATTTTAAGATAATTGTAGAAGAATCATTGTGGTCAAGTAAAACACGATTGTGTAGATGTTTATTGATTTGATTAAACATTTATAATTTCTTATAAATATAACATTTTTCGGTTTATCTCATCACATTTAACATAATTTTTTGCATTAATAAAAGAAGGATGTTGAGTTTTAAGTAGCAAGTTACATATTGCAGCGTCTATCAGCCAGTTTGTTTATTTTCGATGGAGACAGCGTGCCTGGAAAAATATTTGAAAAACGATCACATTATTCTATTTTGAAAGTCGAAAATTGTTCACCATATACCTTTCACAATTTTAAGCGTAATATCTATGTTTTCAAAACTTTATTTTCGTTTTTATTTAAATAAAATATAACAAGCTGGTTGCGCTTGGCGTTTCACAAAAAATAAAATGGCTCTTCTAACAGTAGTGATGGCAAAATACTTTCATGTACATTTTGTACTTTTTGATATGCTTCCCCCATCACAGTTCGCGATGGTTGTGGTGACATTTACGAGTCTGTGGTAGCGATGAGGATGAAATGGAACTTTGAAACGCTGGCAGGGTTGTGATATGACATTTAACTAAAAGTACCTATTACATATGGGCACTTCCAGTTTTAACCACTGAACCTTCTCTATTATTTTCTTTTGTTGAACCAACTAGATTGTTCCAAAAACATTAACAGACTGCTTAAGTTAACGTTTTCCAGGTCCGCCAGTAATCTGAAGCTGTATGCCCCTAAAATTTGCTTACGCCTTACACAAAATGCAGGACACTCACACAGGAGGTGTTTAATTGATTCCTTTTCCTCCGCATCATGACAGCTCATACAATAGTCATTATACTTCGCGCCAATAGTTTTTGCAAAATCGCCTATCAGGCAGCGACCCGTTATAGCAGATATCAGGAGTGATATCTGACGTCTCGAGAACACTAGCATATCTAGTGAGCGGTTTAAGTTTAAATGGGGCCATATTTGCTTGGTCTCGTTACAGCCCTTGCAATTCTCCCATCGAACATTTGCCATTGTGACGGCCTTCTCACGCAGTAAGAGCATGCAGGTTGCCAGAGACATACCAACAGATTCTAATTCCCCTGGAATATGTAAGGTAGTTCCTAGCCTTGCTAACACATCTGCTTGACAGTTCCCCGGTATGTTCCTATGGTCAGTTACCCATATTAGGTGAAGATTGTATTGCTCAGCCATCTCGTTGAGAGATTTGTGGGAGTCGATGGCCGTTTTCGAGTAAAGGAACACAGCGTCCAAGGATTTTATTACAGGTTGGCTGTCTGAGTATATATTAATGCAACAATTTTTGGAACATTACTTCTCAGCCAATTCGTTATCTCTTTTATTGCCAATATTTCAGCCTGAAAACACTACAACGATGTTCCAGATCTTTAAAATATACTCCGAAACCCACTTGTCCATCCAATTTGGAGCCATCACTGCAGAAATCTATATATCTTGTGTACACCACGCCTCACTGCTGGGAATTAGAGTTTCAAACTTTTTGTCGAAAAGTGGTTTCGCCAGAGTGTAATCCACTACGTTAGGCACATCTGGCATTATTTTGAGGACCGAACTGTGGCCGTATATTTTTTCCGACCGCAGCGATAGCTCGCGCAACCGCACAGCCGTTATTGCAGCTGACTGTTTGGCCAAAATGTCTAAAGGATAAAAAATGCAGCATGCCATTAAAGGGAATTTGTTCCTGTCTTGCTGAATGCGCCTGAGATACACAAGCACGCCATACGCTGAACTTTTTCTAAATTTGTCGGCTTGTGAAGTGCCGGCCACCAGACTACAATACCATATAGCATTATAGGTCTAACCACTGCCGTGTATAGCCAATGCACAATTTTTGGTTTTAGGCCCCACTTTTTTCCGATTGCCTTTTTGCACGAGTACAAAGCTACCGTGGCTTTTCTCGCCCTTTCTTCAATATTAAGCTTAAAGTTCAGATTCATGTCCAAAATAACGCCAAGGTATTTTGCACACTCACCAAAGGGAATTTCAATACCCCCTAAGTATATGGGCTTAACCGTGGGAGTTTTGTGATCTTTGCAGTACATGACTAGTTCTGTCTTTGCAGGACTTACCCCAAGACCATTATCTTTCGCCCATTTCTCAGTCATCCGGAGAGCTCTCTGTATTATATCTCTGATTGTGGATGGGAATTTTCCCCTGACTGCTAGCGCCACTTCATCTGCGTATTCACCACTTGTCGACCCGTCTACAGGTCGACTAATTGGGCCTGACTCTTGGTCACTGCCCAAATTCATAACTTCAGTCGATACCCGTCCACGGGGCCCTGACGTTAGCAACCCAGTGGATAACTTTGAATTTCGCTGCATGGATGTTGGATTTCCACCACACGTGAAATTCGTAATAAGTACTTATTACGATGAAATAATCCGCTATTAAAAAAACACGTCCGTTCAGTTCGACAGTCTTATTAAGGCCGGTACTATGTTCGTTGGCGCGAAAAAAGTTCTCCTAAATCATTCTTTCGCGTTGAAAAATGATAGTGTTGTATCCACAAGCACATGACATTTACACTTCTAGTCTCCATCCATCTCCATCAACAAGTATGCCTATGCCTCCGCTGACAACCCATCATTAATTGACAAACTTGCTCATTCCCAATTATGTGAGTCTCAAATGTTAACCACCCGCTCACAAGTCTCCAATCACCAGTGGTTTTCACCAGAAAATAATGTACCTCTCGGTCATATGAGTCTAGAGCATCCATTATATGGACCACCTTCCGATTGCCTATCACACATATCGCCAGTGTCCGGAGGGTTTGAGAATTTTACAGAATACAAAGTTGACACTGATATCTCTACCTTACTCAGTTATGGTCCTAAATTCGTACCCCCAGCTCGTTCCAGCTTTAGCGACTATATAGACCATCTATTAATCCCGGACAGGTACTCACAAGAATATCATCCTACCATAGATCTGTCTGTTGTTAGACCTAGATTTTTACTCTACCGCATCACTACTATTACCGTATATATGTACAATCCTAACAAATACGCATGCCAATAATATCAACATATATAACTTAATGCAGACTGAGTACATTGTGGATCTGGTCCTTATCCTGTCTAAATCTTAACTAATCATCAAACTTACGAGAAACTTGTTATACACATACAAAAACATAAACAAATTACAACTGAGTCAACAAATCTTACGGAGCCATCGAATAATCGTCCAAAGTCAATAACTATCTGTGCCACCGGTAGCGCCATGCCCATACCATCCACCTGGGAATTCCCACTTTGTGGCCCGGCCATTTCCATCGTGGCCCACAACTATCACGTTAAAATCAAAACAATCATCATGCATCGTACCGATCGACATACCCAAATTGGTCCTAAGCAAGAATGCCCGTGGGCCTTTTCTTTCATACAGTGTCCAACAATTGCCGTCGTATGCAGATTGTTGAGGATCCACATTTGCCATACACATATACCCCACAGGTCAGTCCATTCTCGTCCACCAGTGCACAGCATCACGCCACCGAGCTCCAAACGTAGGACCTAGATCTCCAGTTTCACAATCATTCGGGAAACATGGATGTGTACCCAAATTCACTTGTAAGAGTTGACGATTTAGGATCTGACAATGAGGATGATCTAGTTCCACTAGGAAAGTCATTGCCATCCTTACCCAATAGCGGAAACCATTTTTTCAAGGAAGAAAAATTAAAAGATTTTTTCATGGACGTCGATTTACCCTTTACTGGAAGTACCACCATACAGGGTGCGGATAACCCGACTGTCAATAAATCTCAAGTCGATGCTACTGACCTTAATCCACCTTCAAATGGTCAACCACTCCAAGACTCGCCTCTCTATACAGCTCCCTCTTTGGCCATTTCAGCCATATATCATTCGTCACCGTGTGAGACTGACAATTCATTATCCTCCTTGAAACCTTCGCTTCCAATTCCACTCAATAGTCCGGATACATTTATCAACATGGGAGTAAGCAGTCATCATATACGTATAATTGTCCCATCAACTATCGTCCAAGAGGGGTAATACCATATAACCCCCGTCCAGCCTATGGCATTTACCGTCAATCAATGACCTATCGTAATGGGCCACCTCATGTCAGTGCCAATTAAATGCCAAGGATCGTTCACTATCCGTATTCACAGTTCATTACCATCAACTGATTCCAGTCACCATTTCGGGCCCTTGGTCATCCTTCAAATTGGATACCATATAGCGCCACATACCATCCTGGTGCAGATACCCCTCACAGTGTCACATTCCGGAATAAACCTGGAGGAAATCCATTACCCAATAGTGAACTTTAAATCTATAAAACTATCTGATATAAAGGTGTCTATGTATATATACATCATTGATTAATATAAGTAACTAAGTATCTTAATCTCATATGTTCTTACCTTATTATATGCCTAATTTACCATTATAACTAGCACAGTGAACTTGAATATTTAATTTTATTTTACCCCATAAAATTATATTCTAAATAAGTAAACCCACTGTCATGAAATCAAATCCATAGGTCGCTGGTTCATATCCGGCTCGAAGGACCATGTACAATTCCGGGTGAAGATAGCTGGAATGGACTGTATTTGATTATACTCCCAGAACACTAAAACGACGAAAAAACAGAAACAGAAAAAAGGCAAGGTTTTAATTTTCAGTGTGTAGGTTTTATTAGGAGCAAAGCGGCTTACACTTGTATGATTGGGGACAAAGTGGTATTATATTAGTAGTCAGACATATCTATTTTTAAATTCAGCAATTCATTGTGTGAAAGAAAAGAACGGATATATTTTTTTAAGATATAAGAAAGTTATAGCTTTCCCTTATAGAAATTGAAAGCGTTAGAGTTACCGCTTGCAATTTTAATTCAAACAATAGGTATGGGTACATTAGTATAATTTAATAAATTCACAAATTAGGTAGGGAAACATTACTAACTTCAATAAATTCATAAGATTTTAATTCATTGTTTTATGTATTGTTAGATATAATTCAGCATAAATAGCTCATGGTGGAACGGAGTTCAACAAGAGGTATTTTGGGTGCATAAATAAGGGTGCCGAATATGGTGTGTTTCGGTCCACATTTTGATATAGTCCCCATATAGCCCGATCTCCTGCTTTGACTTCTTAGGCTTCTAGACACCGCAATTTTTTATCCGATTTGCCTGAATTTCAAAATATGCACGTATTTTGGGTTTAAAACTACGTGTGCCGAATATGGTGCGTATCGTTTTATATTTTGGTATAACCCCATATAGACTGATCTCCCGATTTGACTTCTTGGTCTTCTAGACACCGACATTTTTATACGATTTGCCTGAAATTCAATATAGTGAGATATTTTGGGTTCATAAAAAAGTGTGGCGAATATGGTGTGATTCGGTCCACTTTTGGATATAGCCCCATATAGCCGGATCTCCCTATTTGACTTCTTGAGCGTCTATATAATGCGTTTTTTTCTCCGATTGGCCTGTAATTCAAAATCTGGAGGTATTTTGGGTCTATAAGTGTGCCGAATATGGTGTGTATCGGTCGGTCCATGGTTTGGTATAGCTTTCCTATAGGCCGATCCTCCGAGTTTATTTCTTGAGCGTCTAAATATCAGAATTTTTATCCGATTTGCCTGAAATACAAAATCTAAAGATACTTTGGGTTCATAATATGGTGTGTATCGGCCCATAGCTTGGTATAGATCAATATAACTCGATCTCCCGAGTTGACTTCTTGAGCGTCTAGATATCCAACTTGTATCTGATTTGCCTGAAATGGAATATTTTGAGGATCATAAATAGGTGTGGCGAATATGGTACGTATCGGTCCACGTTTTGATATAGTTCGGTTGGCCTGAAATTAAAAATCTAAAGGTATTTAGGCTTCATAAACAAGTGTGCCGAAGATGGTGTGGATCGGTCCATATGTGCTAATTCTTCCGATTTCCACGTGTTGGTATATACGTTTGCTTGGCAGAGGGTCTGTCATCAAATCCACCTGAAATTCTACATATTTTCAAGTGACGCGACGAAGGGATTTCAAAGGAAACAATTATATTATTTGGTTTATAGTGGTGGGTTAAATTTTAACTTTAAACAGCTAAATTGCGTATTTTATTCTAAGACTGGTCCAAAAGAACTTCATTGGAAGTGAGAAAAATTGATGGAGGATCCCGTGATGCTTTAAGGTGAGTACTATGTTCGGGGTTTTCACGAAAACACTAAAATTAAAGTACAAATATATTTATGAAAATGATTATATTTTGATCAAGTCTTGCCAAATAGTGGATGGAAAATATCAATGAAATTGATTGCAAATAATTTTATATTTCTAAATTAATTAATTAAAAAATTTAATCATGAAAACAAGCTGGTTTTCAGCTTGAAAACTGAACATATTACTCAGCTTTAAAAAAGAATAGTTTGTGGAACAACTTGTTGGTTTGTAATAACCCTACATCATAGAATCACAATGGACTGAATAGTCTAATACCTCATTCACATTACACTTCCAAAATCCACTTTGACTAGATTTCAACTGTCATTTACTTTATAAAAAAGGGATTTCAAATCTACTTTTAGTAGATTTCGAGCCTAATGTGTATGAGGTATAATGCGCTTTACAGACTATCAGTTATTCCGGACGACAGTGTTCGCGACGAACATATCCAATATATTGTGCACATTATAAGTAAAGTCCGAAGGCATAATCGATACATCTGCATGTTTATGGGATCGATAACACATTTACCGATTATTTAGTCATCGCCGACAAGTCGTATCGATCCCACACAATATAAGATTCTTCACAAACACCGACATCCCGTCCGGAATAACTGATAGTCTGTAAAGCGCATAAGTGAGCCTGAATCTTAATCGGGCTGCCACTGTAACCAACATCATAGAAATGGATTTAAGTACGTTATGAATGGGGTAAACAGTGTGGAATTACAATTTTTGTAAAATAGCATCTTCTACGACCTACACCCTACGTCCCAGTTCACATTTTCAGAATTTGAAATCTCTTTTTATAAAGCAGATGGCACCTGAAATTTCATAAAAATGTGATTTTAGGTTAGTAATGTGAATGTGTGTTATACTACGTTCACACTGTACTCGAATTATTGTTTTTTACATTTAAAATCTTGCTTTTGTATGGAAATGCGATTTGATAAAGCCAGCATAGTGTGAACGAGGAACTATCTATTTAAATGTCCCTGCGACATGAACATTTCTTAAGTGTCGGCAGTATTTGCCGCACCGTCTAGATTGATGCATTTATTTATCCAATTATGACATTTAACTGACAGCATCGCAAAATTAATACGCAGCCATATAGGATCGAAAAATTGTGCAAAAAAATAAACAATAAAGACAATATTTTGCTGGTATTGGATCAACTATGACCTCCAGAAAACGTAGTGGAAGTGGGTCCTCCAAGAGACCCAAAGAAAAGGTGGTGTATATATATGAACTACTATTTCGGGGTGAAGATCCTACACAACAAGAACGTCGTCCTGACTTTTCGGAATTTTGGAATGAATTCTTTTTACTTCAACCAAATGTTGAGGCACTCGAAGGAGAGATTACAAAATTGACTGGGGAACAATTTGTTCTGGTGAAACCAAACCTCAATATGATATTTCAGAAATGCATAGAAATGTTGGAAACGGGTGAGTATGTGGGGGTCGGTATGACCAAGTATAGGGATATTCCTTAACGTTATGGTTTAACTATGGTGACAGCAACAGGGTGTGGTTTTCTTTATCAATGAAATTTTAATGACTTTTATCCATTGTGTTATGTTCTCCCACCAGACCATCCAAAGCGGCTATGTAATAGTCTTCAAACACTCTGTTCATTGTTCTATGCGATTTTTAAGAAATCCACTGCTGACAATTCTTATGATATCCTTAATGAAATATTTGGTTATGAGCATATGGATAAATGGATGAAGCAGTTAATGGAACATTGTAATCGTATATTGCTGGGTAAGTGAAAAGTGATTATGGAGTTAGGGAAATGTTAATGGCAATTTTCCTTCTTTGCAGGTGACGTCACGGAAAATTCACGCTTTATGTGCCTAAAATTATTATTGGTATTAGTAACGGGCACCGATAATGTTAGTCAAAATGTCCTATTGGAATATCTTATGATGAATAGTCTATTCGAAGCATTTGTAAAACTCTTAAGCGATCCAACATTGAGAGCACAACATGGTCACGATATAGTCATACTTCTTACGATACTAGTGAATTATCGAAAACATGAAGCCACTAATCCATATGTTGTACAACTATCTATATTGGCCGATGAGTTAGCTTTGAATGGGTAAGATAAGACCAAAAAATTTACGAAAGTACCAATTAGTATTTAAAATAGTTTGCCAAGATTATTTTGCATCGAAGGACATATGTTAATCATAAGTACTGGCAGTTGTTAAAATTGCTTAGCTTCTGCCGCCATGGGAAATGATAAAGTGATAATTCTACATGTCATTACAATGGCTCAGGTTCAGTATTACAAACATTCAGACTACGATAGCAATGTTTATCAAAAATGGCATCATTTCATTCGTCTCTATAAGAAGAAAGAAATAGCCTTGTCTTCAGAGATGATGAATGATAACATATCTGAAACAACGTAGCATTTCACATCACCGAATATATCAATGGCGTATATGTACCATAATCTTTCCTATTTGAAAAAACAAAATGGTAAATGATCCCGTGATGATATTTAAAAGAAAATATAGTGGAGTAATGTTAATTTTTATTGGTGGGTGATTGAGTATTAGGAAAAAGGTAGATTTCGCAGTGAAAATTGTTATATGGAACATAATCTTTCGTATTTGGAAATAAGTGGTAAATGATCCCGTAATTTTTTTTTTGGTTGGTGATTGAGTATTTGGACAAAGGTCGATGTCGCAATGAAAATTGCTATATGTTCTACATAAAATTTTAAGATTTTCTGGGGTTAATGTTGTGTTGTTATCAGAGAACGGCTGCGATCAACCGCAAACGACCAGTGTATTTGCAATCTTAAAACACCAATTGGTAAAAAAAATTCAACCACCAATATCCAATGCAACCGACGACTGTCGGTGTTTGTTAGAATGAGTGTTGGTCTCTCGAAAACACCGTAGTAAAGCAATCACACAAATTGGTTACCCATATGTCAGCAATTTGGTATTCTCTTATTTGGTATTCTCTCAATTCTCTTGACCTAATGCCAACTGCTGGTAATTGTTGTTGTTGAGTGCAATCACACTTAAGTGCCACACTCGTTTTTTGTTTACCGAGCGTTGTTACGATGTCGGTTGGTTTAAGATTGCAAGACACTGCATACGAACATTGTTATATACTAATGGTGTTTTTATTCTCGCATTTGTATCAATGTAAAAGATCGCATGGTAATTGGTGTCTTACTCACTGCCACCGACATTTTGTGGGTAAGATAGCAATACGAAAAAAAAGCCACCGGTTGCAGGTCTCTGGTTGTTATACCCTGCGTCACATTGTGCATATGTTTACAACACCTAGAAGGAGACCTGATAGACATGTGGTATTTTTGGCAATAATAATCATGACCGGCCCCTGAGTCGATCTAGCCCATGGTTGGCCTGCCGCAAACTGTGACATTTGCGACATACGTTTACGACGGTATAATTCGTATGTCGCAAAAGTCGTAAACTTAATGTAGAAAACCTAATTTTGAATTAAAGAAATTGTGAATATTTTTTAATTTAATATAGTTAGTCTCCCCGATGCAAAAATTGTTTTATATTGTATTTATTCAAAAATATCCTAGTTCTTCATCTCTCATTCGCAACTATATACTATTCTTTGTTTGCGTGGTCCATAATGTCCACACAAGCTTTTGTTGCATGAGCGAATGACTTGCTACAATTTTTAAAATGTTTAGTTAGTTTAGAAATTGGTTCTAACAAGCCAAAAAGTGATCGTATAAAATTCTATCTAAACAGTAATTTACTTATGCAAGACTTAAGTAGTTTTCCTTCTTCTATTTTCTGTAGAAATTTGTGAAATGTTAATTATAGACGAGTACCGACCGTCACGTGTACTGCACCATTGAGTAGTTCATAGTAATATTGGCTTAGAGTCTCAAATTGAAATAACTCTCAAGTTTTTACTACTCGTTAATAATTTTATGAACATTCCTGATAATTGAAATTTTTCCCACATATCATCATCTTGATTATCATTCACGTCTAGCTGAAGGGACTGAAGTATTTGGAGTATGTGACGTTTACGACGTTTACAACTTTGCGATAGTCGCAAACCTAAAAAAAAGTTTGATACAGATCATCTCTGATCTAGCCCTTCCGTCCGTCTTTCTATGAACACATTTGTGTAATCAAAATCTAGGTCGCAGTTTTAGTTCAATCGAATAGAACAGAATTCTATTGATTTTTCGAAGAAATCGGTTTTAGATATAGCTCCCCCATATATTTTTCGCCCAATATGCACTTATATGGCCCAGACGCCAGAGTTTTACCTTGCTTTGCTTCAATATTACAAAGATTACAATGTCGTAAAGTGTACCAGATTTGGTAGGAATCGGTTCAGAGTTAGATATAGCTCCCACATACATCTCTCATCCGATTTATACTCGTATGACCGCAGAGGCCAAAGTGGTATTTCGCTTTATTTAAATTTTGTAGAAGGGGTGGAATTAAATGCCCAATTTGGTTTTTGGGTTGGACTTCTACTAACGGCCTTTCCGTTAACCCATTGAAGTGGAAGGTTATTTCGTTTGGATCGTTTAATCATAATGACTACAATTTAAATGTGTTCCTCGGTAATGATCGTATTGAGTTGGTTGACCAGTTGAGATGTTTGGGTTTGATTCTTGATTCTAGACTTACCTTTAGACCGCATATTGATTTGGTATGTTGTAGGGTCTGGAGTTCCTTGCGTAGAATCTATTCATCTAGAGTGATTTTACGTTTATTTGTCAGGAAGTGTCGGGCTCATGGTCTGTTATTATCTCAGGTTATATACTGTTTAGAAGTTTACTCTGGTACGTGCCATGGTAATTTGTTGGTTGTGAATAGAATAGTTAATACTATTGCTCGCTTTGTCTATAAAGTTAATCGACATATTTCAGATTATGTGAAGGAATTTTTGGGTTGCTCTTTTGAGAATTTTTTGTACATTCATCTACTTCACATATTTCATAAAATTATTAAAAGAGGTCAACCATTAGCCTTGTATGAGAGCTTTTCAGTAGATCTACGAGAAATCCTCAATTACTCATTCCTCTTGTGAGGAATTCTGTTTACATGAGGTCTTTTGTCGTTAGGATTGCTCGGTGTTGGAATGTGTTACCCTATTCTTTACGCATTTTTTCTCAATGTAGTAATGTCTTTCGACTGAAACTTTATGAATATTTCAATGCCTGATGTTGAATTTATTTCACTTGACTGGACTATTTATTATCTGTTCTTTTGTTTTTTTTTTGTCACTGACACGGGGTTATTTACTAGTAATTTATACATTTTTTTCCTACTACTTGTATTATTTTCGTGTATTAGATTTGGAAACCGGTTGTGTATTTATTTAGTTGTAAGGATCTTAATTTTTAAGTCCTTTTACTCTGAAGCCTATGGTAATGATTTGTTACTGTGTATATTGAATGAATAAATAAATAAATAAATAAATAAATCGGTTCAGATTTAGATATATCTCCAATATATTTCTTTCGCCTAATTTACACTCATATGACTACAGGGGCATTACGTTTTCTTATTTTTTTATAACAGACAATATAAATAATAACTTCCACATTTTATTTATTTATTTATTCAAAAGCCCTAGGACCAAAAAATGTATTACAATAAAAAGTTGAATTATAGAAAATAATTAAATTCAAAAACTTAAAATATAGATTACTTAAACTACAAAAAAAATTAAAATTTTGGCTTCCCAGCCGTTCTTGTGGATTGAAAGTTTAGAAAATTCTTTTTATATATTAACATTTAGTTTTTGAAACTTTATATTAACACATTTTTTGTTATACTTTCAGATATGGTCAAATGATATCACAGTCTTTAATTGATTTCTGCCGTCAATATATGCAAAGTCTTAACAATGCCCAATCATCATCTTGGTTCTCGTCTCTGTCAAATATTGTAGGCAATATGTTTGTTTCGGATGAAGGCTGTGTTCGAGTACAACAGATCAAAGCCAATAATGGTCTATTATTGGCTCTATACGAAGCTGTCCATTTGAATCGTAATTTTATCACAACTCTAGCTCATACACAGGCTGAATCAAGTGCCCCACCATCGCCCAGTAATACCTTAAGTTTAACTCAACCAGTGCCTGATTTAGCCAACGCACCCATAATTGATATGACACAATATCCAACAAATCTTTTGGTGGCAGTTTTCCAATATTGGTAGTCTACATTTAATAAACTCTTGCAATATCTTGGTTTTAAAATAAGTTTCTCTTCTTTTTCGCAGTTCTATTGTAATGCAGGATAACAAAAACGAATCGAGCGTAGCCAATTTGAAATTATGCTTCCTTATCTTGACTTGCATATCAGAAGATCAATATGCCAATTCCATGATGCATGATAATAATTTAACGTTTAAGGTTATGTTACATCGAGCCCAAATGCGCCATCGCAAACTTAATGTGGATCGTGTGGGAAAATCTCAACCTTTGGCTGCCACTTTATTGGATTTGCTTGTAGAATTCATAGTTTCGCATTTAATGAAGAAATTCCCCATGGAATTGTATTTACTCTGTGTTGGAGTAATTCATCGCATTTTATGCTATCAAAAACGATGCAGAGTACGTTTGAATTATCCATGGAAAGAGTTGTGGTCAGCCCTAATTGGATTACTAAGATTTCTGGTAAATCAAGAACAAACATTAATGAAGAAATGCAATATATTCCATTTGTCTCTACAGGTGTGTGATATATGGACATATTGAAAAAAAGAACAATTAATCTCAATTTATATTTTTTATAGGTGGTTAATATTTTCAATTTGTTTATAACATATGGTGATACCTTTTTGGCCACCACTAATAGTTATGATGAATTGTATTATGAGCTGAATAGGGAAGAGAAAGTTTTTACCGAATTGCATGCTATGGGTAAGTGAAATTATATTTGGTTTGCTTTATTTTACTAAATTCTGCCCTTTTTTTAGTTCTTCGATACACCACTATGCCTGATTGTGAATACAAGGATGATGTAATCAAATTACTGAATTCATTGGTAAACATTTTGGCTATTGTAAAGCATTTTCAAAACAAAATTAAAGAATGGCTAGCCGAACAAGGACTTTCTACACCAACTGAAGAACAAATTTTGGATGTTGTAAGAAAAAATTACGATTTGACATTGAAACTTCAAGATTCCTTGGATCATTATGACCGTTATGCGGAAGCACCACGCCACACAAACTTCTTCAAGAGTATGGTACGAGATATAGTTGCCGATACTCGAAAACAGATTTATGGCTATGTTAAGGATGCAGTAGTTTCAACAATTCCTGAACCCGATGCTATGTTAACCTCAACTTCCTCTAATTCCTAAATAACTTGTTCTCCCCATATGTATTCCTTGTTCATGTCGCCCTTTTACTTATATAAGAATCAAGAGTATATCTATGAAACGACTGTTTATTTAAGTTATTAGTTATTGTGTCTTTGTTCTTATTCGTAGCTATAAAAAATATATCTTTCTATTTTTAATTTGTATTGTGAAGAAATAATGTTTCTTGATGAAACAATGAAGACAAACAATCGAACGAATATAAAATTATAAATGAAATTTAGATAAAATTTGCATATATGTATGTACATACCGGATGAAAATATACACAAAAACAAACTACATTTAACACATTTATGCTGTAACCCTTCATTACATATATTTTTTTTTTGATCATATAAAATATATATTTTTATTATACAGAAAAAATAATGTTTGCTATTTTTTGGTTGTTGTTGTTGTAACAGTTTATTGTGATTTCAACAATTTTTATCTTATACGCTCAGCTAGTGGCCAGATCGAGGAACTCTGCGACTAAGGTGGGGTGTGTTCAGAGTGATCTGGTGGTAAGTCGGGTTGGTTTAGTAGGGCAAGAGAAAAGATGACGCGTGTCGTGTGGCCCTTGGTTGCAAATTGGACATACGTCAGCTACGCTGCTATCAATCACTGATAAGTAGGAATTGAGGCGGCTGCACTTGCCTGATCTTAATTGGGCTAAAACTACCCTCGTCTGCCGTGGGAGGTCTCTTTCCTCCGGTGCTATGGGCGGTGGACGGACTCCGAGAACAGGATCGACCTTGTAGCTGCTCACCGCTTCAGCCACAGTATCCTCATGAATCCTGTTCAAAACTGCCTGGTACGCTGCTTGGTCGAGAGGCTCTCGTTTGTAACGCAGGATCTCGTGCTCTAGATGATGTATATCAACCCTTACGTTCCTGGGTGGTGGTTGTGTCTCCATGAGATGGTAGTTTGGATGATTACTGCGATAACAACCTAGGAGATACTGCTTTGACAACATATAATTGTGTCTTCGCACAGGGATGATATTTGCCTTCACATAAAGGTGATCCAGGGGTGTGCTGCGGAGACACCCAGTCGCAGTTCTAAGGGCAGCGTTCTGGCAGGTCTGTATGTTATTTCACTGCGTATCACTAGTCTGCGGTGTCGTCCACACTGGAGCTGCATAGTTTACCACTGACCGGCCAATTGCGTTATAAGTAGTTAACAAGGTTTCTTTGTCCGCACCCCATGTACTGCCGGCAAGTGACTTGAGGAACTTGTTTCTACCGCGGATCTTATTACATATTGCAGTGGCATGGGCAGATGACCTGAAAAGGCTGTCAAATGTTACCCCGAGTATCTTGGGGTAGTTTACTGTCGGAATTATTTCGCCATCGACTCTAACATGCAACTGCCTACGCACTTCCGCCGTCCATGTAGTAAACAGTGTGGCTGAGGATTTGGTGGCAGATATCCTCATATTTCTAGCAGTGAAATAACTGGTAAGATCAGCAATGTAGACTTTTAAACGATCGCATATGTCATCGACAATGGGCCCGGATGCCATGATTGTACAGTCGTACGCATATGATACAATCTCGACGCCGTCAAGAAGGGGTGGAATCGAGGACAGGTAGAGGTTAAATAGTACTGGAGATATCACCCCACCCTGGGGAACTCCCTGTTTAACTCTACGGGGTTTTGACTTTTCGTCCCTAAATTCCACGTACTATTATTCTCGATGTCCTCGAATAATGTGGCATGGTTGACCGTATCGAATGCTTTCGATAGGTCAAGCGCCACGAGGAGCGTCCTATGACACGGCTTGGGCTGATTAAGTCCCCAATTGATGTGTCGAAATGGCATGTAAGGCTGTCATCGTACTGTGTACATTACGGAATCCATGTTGATGGTGGGCATCTGGAAAATTCTCTACAAGGCTGGGGAGGAGTAGTGCCTCAAGTGTCTTGGCTAATGGCGAGAGAAGGGATATCGGTCTGTACGATTCACTTTTACTCGAATCTTTGCCTGGCTTCAGTAGTGGAATAACGAGTGATTCCAAGGACAAATTGAGGAGTCTGGTCAGGTACTCAACTCCCAGTATTCCCAGGTGCTTCAGCATTAGCATTGAAATTCCGTCGGAGTCCAGCGCTTTGGATTGTTTAGCGCTGTTGATGACGTTGGTAACTTCGGCTGCGGTAAATTGTGGTGTGTCATCGGCTCGAGTGGCTCTCCTTTTCGCTCTATCACCCTCGGGATGATCGACAAACTGTCGGTTGAAGTATTTGGCGCATCTCTTCGGATCAGTCACAGTCATGTCGCCAAAGGTGGCTGACCTGTTCCTGTGCCTAGGTTACATTGCTTCAGGTGCTCTAACAATGTGTTCCGCTTGTGCTCGTCGACTATCTTACTAATCTCTAGATTCAGTTCCCTGATTCTAGGGTCAGCAGGGTTAGCACCATGGCGTTCATCACGCACGTCTGCGAGTCCCGCCGCTTCAGCTGGGAAGTTAGGCCTCACTTGGGCAATTCGACCAGCTGGAATGAAGTGAGCGGCTGCTGCGTTGATGATGTCCCGGAACACCCTCTGGGCAACATGAACATGAGAGGGAGCTCACTGAAGCGGCGATCTATATATTCTCTGAAGCCTTCCCAGTTGGCTTTCTTTTGGTTTATGAACGTCCGGCGTTTAGAGGTTATGAAATCGGAGGGTCGGTCAATGGTGAGAATGGGGAGGTGGTCTGAATCCAATGAAATGACGGGTTGCCAGGAAACGTCATTTATCAGACCGGGCGATGCTAAGGATAAATCTGGCGAACTGCTGCAATCACCCATAATTCTCGTGGGGGTCTCTTCGTTCACCGTGCAAAATGTGGAGTCATCTATCTGCTCTGCCAAAGCTATGCCTCTCTGGTCATTACCCAGGAGAGAAAGCCAAAGTTCTTGGTGGGCATTAAAGTCTCCTAGAACCAACCGGTTATGCCCGCACAACAGCCACTCAATGTTTGGGCTATAACCTGGAGCACAGCTACCAACCGGCGGTATATACACATTGCAGCCCCAGACTTGACTGCTACCCCCATACATTCCATGTAGGGGTCACTAGTGTCTGGCACAAGCGGGATAGGCCTATACTGTATAGCTCTATCTTGGCAGCCCCAGACTTGACTGCTACCCCCATACATTCCATGTAGGGGTCACTAGTGTCTGGCACAAGCGGGATAGGCCTATACTGCACGGAACGGTGTAATATGAAAGCCGGGCCACCACCTCCATTCCTAGTGCGATTCTTACGCAGCACATTGTACCCATCACAATGGCGCAAGCTACAGGTCTCATTTTGCTTTGTCTCTTGGATCGCCGCGACCCTGATCCTCTTCCGATTCATAAAATCTACTATAATCTTACCTCGGAGCCCATTGCAATTGGTACAACAATATTCGGTGTTAGATGCTGCGGCGGAGAATATTGTAGCACTGGTCGAAGCACTGTTTAATTAATCCACGTCGAAAGTTGTAAACAAATAATGGCACGAACATTTTCACAATTTAATTCTATTTTTGGGCGAGATGAATCTTTTAAGTAGCTGTAAACATGTATAACCTCAAAAATGTCAAGCTTTGCGATAGAGTTGCACGTTGGCAGATTGCAACTCTAGGCTTGCCCAATCCCACCAAATAAAAGTACCCCAAGCCCACACCAATAAAACACACGTTTTATAATATATTTTAGAAGCTGTTTTATTTATTGATTTATTTATGTCTGAAGAAGTGGGGGTATGTAATCTGCATGTAAATATAATGTATATGTAAATATGAAAAATATTTATGTGGTAATTAGAAAAAATTAATTTTACTCGTATTACAAATGTTATTCATTAATTGTATCATGCATTCTTTCGAATATGTTTAACATAACATTTAATATGACAATACAATTATTATGGGGGTTTTATTTCACAATCTAATGCTAAAAATGAGTCAATTCAATATTTAATAAAAATATTGAATAAGCATAGTAATAAATCGAGTTTAAAAATTATTTAAAGCATAAACAACTGTAATAAAATATACGAATGCATTAATGATACTAAATAAACATACATAGTGGTAGTGGAGATACATACATAAACATTTAAAATGCTTAAAAATTAAGAAACAGCAAATGAACTCAAAACTCAAAAATATTTTCAATTGTTCATTTTAAAATGTTGTCAAAGTTAACTATAAAAACAAAAATAATATATTTCAATAATAGTGAATAAAAAATAGTATATATATTTACAAAATACATGCTAAATAATTAGGATATTATTTTTAAATATTATAAAATATTCGAAGCGGGTAATCATTCAACATTCAAGCATTCTAATTCAAGTCGAGTCGTTTTTAATATTAGTTTTATATGGTTCAATTAATAAATTTGCAATGATCGTTCGTTATTTATATTCTCACATGAATATGGGCCTCTTAATACCCTTAGCTAAAGGCACAAGTAATACCCATGCAAACAAATTATATCTCGTCTATTTTTCGTATATATCCATAAGCATTATAGATTATTTTGTCTTTAGAACTATAAAACAATTTGTTTTAAAAATAAAAATAAAATACAAACATATTCTAATATAGTATATATACACTTGAATAATACATTAAATATAGTTTTTTTTGTTTTGTTTTAAATATATATTTTAACTTAAGAAAACAATAATAACTTAAATATGTCGTTTATAATTTAGGCTCGTATGTATATATAGTGGGGCGGGGGTCCTTAGAAATGATCTACTTTTACGGATACTGTATGGGCTGCCGCATTACTTGGCAAATCAATGTTATCCCATTCCGTATGTATATTTTTCTCACTGTCTGTTGCCTTTAAGGCCAATCCCAACGATGTTGTTCTACCCGCGCAATGTGGAATATTAAGAGTAACGGGTGTGAGAAATTCGAGACCTTGGGGTCCACACATCACCAGAGGTGAGAGCATTGTTTCACCTAAGATAAAAGGAAGAGAAGAACATTTTGATTATTAAATTTATTTAACAATTTAAGATTTTTATTTTAGATTTAAGTGTGTTATATGTGTGGTAGAGAAAATATTTATTTATATTTATAGGGTGAGTATATTTAGCATGCCAATATAACAAATATAGGTATATAAATAATTCATGCTTTATATCAAACTTTAATTACGTGGTTTCCGGATATTATTTTGAAATTGATACAAATCGATAGTTTCAGAAGGTTTTCAAAGATTTATGTTTGATTCTAAACTTTAGTTTGAATGAAAACAACAGAATTTTGGTTATAACTTCAGCTTTTTGCAACATTTCTAATGAAAGAATTAATTTCGATATACACTCAAAGAAAAAAGTCAATAATAATACCAAACAATAAAGAAAAATTGTGATTGCACCATTTTTGCCTTGCTGAAAGCGCAAACCACTACAGCTGTTTCACCCAAAAAAAGCTAACCAACGGAAAACTAAGTAATCAATGTTCTATTTTTTCAGGCTTAGATATTAAGAAAAACAAGTAAATACAGCCGTAAGTTCGGCCAGGCCGAAACTTATGTAACCTCCACCATGGATCGCGTAGAAACTTCTACTAAAGTCAGTAATCCGATATACCAAATGTCAATCTGATCGGCTACCAAAACCAAATCTGGGGATAGTTTATGTGGGGGCTATATATAATTATGGACCGATATGGACCAATTTTTGCATGGTTGTTAGAGGCTATATACTAACACCACGTACCAAATTTCAACCGGATTGGATTAATTTTGCTCTTCCAAGAAGCTCCGGATGTTAAATCTGGGGATCGGTTTATATGGGGGCTATATATAATTATATTGTACGATGTGGACTAATTTTTGCATGGTTATTAGAGAATATATACTAACACCACGTACCAAATTTCAAATGGATTGGAATAATTTTGCTCTTCCAAGAGGATCCGAATGGTTCATTTGCAATACCATCTGACCTACATCAATAACAACTAACAGGTTGGCTGATAAGTCCCCGGTCTAACAAAGAAAAACACACATTTTTTTGTCGAAATTCGTTTTTATTATTCAACATAGTTCCCTTCAAGAGCGATACAACGATTATAACGACTTTCCAATTTGTTGATACCATTTTGGTAGTACTCCTTCGGTTTCGGCGATCACCTCATTGCAGCCAATTTTTTTCCCTGCGAGCATCCTTTTGAAGTCTGAGAACAAGAAAAAGTCGCTGGGGGCCAGATCTGGAGAATACGGTGGGTGGGGAAGCAATTCGAAGCCCAATTCATGAATTTTTGCCATCGTTCTCAATGACTTGTGGCACGGTGCGTTGTCTTGGTGTAACAACACTTTTTTCTTCTTCATATGGGGCCGTTTTGCCGCGATTTCGACCTTCAAACGCTCCAATAACGCCATATAATAGTCACTGTTGATGGTTTTTCCCTTCTCAAGATAATCGATAAAAATTATTCCATGCGCATCCCAAAAACACAAAGGCCATCACTTTGCCAGCGGACTTTTGAGTCTTTCCACGCTTCGGAGACGGTTCACCGGTCGCTGTCCAGTCAGCCGACTGTCGATTGGACACAGGAGTGTAGTGATGGAGCCATGTTTCATCCATTGTCATATATCGGCGGAAAAACTCGGGTGTATTACGAGTTAACAGCTGCAAAATAATGAACACGTTGTTGTTTTTGGTCAAATGTGAGCTCGCGCGGCACCCATTTTGCACAGAGCTTCCGCATATCCAAATATTGATGAATGATATAACCAACACGTTCCTTTGATATTTTTAAGGTCTCTGCTATCTCGATCAACTTCATTTTACGGTCGTTCAAAATCATTTTGTGGATTTTTTTTAATGTTTTCGTCGGTAGCCACCTATTTCGGGTGTCCACTGCGTTCACCGTCCACGCTTGAATTTTGCATACCAATCAATTATTGTTGATTTCCCTGGGGCAGAGTCCGGAAACTCATTATCAAGCCAAGTTTTTGTTTCCACCGTATTTTTCCCCTTCAGAAAACAGTATTTTATCAAAACAAGAAATTCCTTTTTTTTACATTTTTTTTCATAATAACAAAAGTTGCTTCACAAAAGACGAATCATTTGAAGGTTGGTACACACAAAAAAAAATTTCTGATTCAATCACGAAATTAATTGATCCAATTAATTTTTTAATTGAAATGTCTTCAATCACAGAAATGATAGTATCAATTAAAAAATTAATTGAAGGTCAATTAAAAAATTAATTGATCCAATTAAAAAATTAATTGATACTATTAATTTTTGCGATTGATTTTTGTATCAATTAAAAAATTTGTTCATTCAATTAAATTTTTAATTGAATATTTTTTAAAACTCAATTAAAATGTTTATTGGAAAAATTTTCGTGAAATTTTTTTTCTGTGTACTATATAAAATTAATATGCATTCAATACTAGCGACGCCATCTATGTGTCAGACCGGGGACTTATCAGTCAACCTGTTAAACCGATCTCTACACGGATGAAAAAGACTGTTTTTCATATGTTTGGCTATAAACATTATATGTTTGGAACACAAATTTTTAAACACAATATTTTTGAATGCAAGCATATAATGTTCATAAACTTGCATAACATGTTTGGGACATATATGTTAATATGTTAGAATATATTATGTTTGGGACATAAAATGTTTGTAAATATAATATGCTTGGATGCAAACATATATTAATTTAGAAATAGCCTATAAACATATATGTGTTTAGTAGCTTGGAGCGCTATTTAACAGGGAGCGATATTGAATTAAGTTGGTGGTTGTTGCTTGTTATTACAAAATTAACATTTTATTTTCCCTTGGGCAATTGATCAGCTACTTCTTTGATCCTTACAAACTGTGTGGTCCGCTGTTCGAATCCCCGTCCGGCAAAAGGTAAAATTAAAATAAAAAAAATCATACAATTGAATAGTTTCTTCTACAATGTTTGTATTACAGAAAAAGTTGCTAAGAACTAAAAAATCTCGTGGAAGTGAGAAAGATGTGGGGGAATATACAATTGGGCAGAAACAAAATTTTGAGCATTCAGGTCGAAAACCTATGTTGTTAGCACCTATATTACCTGTTTATTTTCATAATTCATTATGATTGTAAATATATAAATAAATAAATAAAATTTTGAGCACAATATTGTTTGGGAGAATTTTTTTAAGCATATAATATTTTTGGGTGCAAAATGCTTCCAAACATATTACATGTTCACATAATAACATATTGTTTTTTGGAAGACAACATTATTGAATTTGGATGCAAAAATACAAAATGTTTGGAACTTAGACTACCCAAACATATATTGTTTAGACCAATATGCTTTCAAACATATTATATATTGGAAGAGATCAAACATATAAATGTTTGGGCAATACCCAAAAATGTATATGCTTGAAGCAAAATATGTTTGGGAGTATATATTACAGAAGCGATTTTTTGTGAGGGTGTATAAACCGATCCACAGATTTGACCTCCGGAGCCTCTTGAAGGAGCAAAATTCATCCGATCCGGTTGAAATTTGGTACGTGGTGTTAGTATATGGTATCTAACAACCATGCAAAAATTGGTCCATATCGGTCCATAATTGTATATAGCCCCCATATAAACCGTTCCCCAGATTTGATCTCCGGAGCCTCTCGAAGGATCAAAATTCATCCGATCCGATTGAAATTTGGTACATGGTGTTAGTACAGGGTCTCTAATAACCATGCCAAAATTGGTCCATATCGGTCTATAGTTATATATAGCCGATCCCCAATCCCACAATAATTGGTCCATATCGGTTCATAATCATGGTTGCCACTCAAGCAAAAAATAATCTACCAAAATTTTATTTTTATAGAAAACATTGTCAAAATGTTATTTCTATAGAAAATTTTGTCGAACTTTTATTTCTATAGAAAATTTTGTCAAAATGTTATTTCTATAGACAATTTTGTCAAAATTTTATTTCTATAGAAAATTTTGTCAGAATTTTATTTCTATAGAAAATTTTTTCCAAATTTTATTTCTATAGAAAATTTTGTCAAATTTTACTTCTATAGAAAATGTTGTCAAAATTTTATTTTGTCAAAATTTTATTTCTATAGAAACTTTAAACTTAATAATATACGTATTTAATCGGACTTTTTTTTGGTTTAATATATAGCGCGTATGGACTATGTGGTATATGTGGTTCGGAAGTTTTAAGATACCTTGCCATCGGCAAGTAGTATCATTAGAAGTTTCTACGCAATCCATGGTGGAGGGTACATAAGCTTCGGCCTGGCCGAACTTACGGCCGTATATACTTGTTTTTGTTTAATATGGACTAACTTACAATTGAGAAGACGGTGTTAAGAAGTTTTAAGATACGTTGTCATCGGCAAGAGTTACCGCAGCCCAAGTAATTCGATTGTGGACGACAGTCTTTAGTAGAAGTTTCTACGCAATCCATCGTGGAGGGTACATAAGATTCGGCCTGGCCGAACTTACGGCCGTATATACTTGTTTAATTTAAATTAAAATTTTAAATAATATGGTGATATTTCTGCTTTGCAAAATCGAACTACATTACAGCATTCATAGAAAAAGGAGTGACTGTTGTTCTGCTTAGAGAAAAAAGGATTTGCAAGAACCAAAATAAGTTTTTTTATATATTCCGGCCCAGTAATCTTCTTAAAAGCTCCTAAATGCCATAAGGGAAAAATTTCTTTGCAGTTATGTCTTGATTTGAGAAATGTTTAGATTTTTTACCAAATAAGGACATATTCTTAATGTATTGCTTTCATTGTGTTACGAAAAACCCAAGATAACATTTTTTGTTTGTTTTAGTCAAAATAAAATAATGTGTTAGAGTGATCGAGACAATGTTTGCCTTTTCAGCAATCAGTTTGGGGTATGTTCTTGGTTTCACATGAAATGCTGTCGGGGAACTATTTCCCTCGCCTTTATTCTAATCCTTAGATAACAATTTTTGTTTGCTTAAGTCGAACTAAAACATTTGGTAGTGCAGTACTGTTAAAATAACAGTAATTCGTTTGCTAAAAACATGCAGTCAGTGATTGCTATTTGCAGACAGTCAGACGCAAACATTTGTTACAAAAATGATAAAAAGACCTGCAACGATTTTTAACACAGTAAAGAATATTTAGGAGTAAGCTTGTTATCACAAAATTGTGAGTTGTGCTAAAAAAAGAAAATTTTCTGCGAGTCCACATTTGGGTTGAATTCAAATATTTTTCAAGTATTTTTTTTATATAAAAACCAAGGTACACAATCGTATGTTCAAAAGACACAGAAAAAATATTTGTTGGATTCAATCACAAATTTAATTGATCCTATAATTTTTTAATTGAAACTTCTTCAATTACGATAAAGATAGTATCAATGACCGAAGCAAAAATAAAAAATTTATTGATCCAATATTTGAGATTGACTTTTGTGTTTAATAAAAAAATAAAATCTCAAATATAAATCTCCACATATTGATTTCGTATTGAAAATTCAATAGATAATTACTGTTTTCCTTATTAGTTAGTACTATAATTCAATACGGTTAGTAAAATATGAAGAAAATGTAAGGATATTCAAGACAAATGGCTAAATACATAAATAAATGGTGTTAAAAGAAATGTTCATGCAACAAAAATACATTTAGTTCTCTAAAAGATAGATACAAATACACAAATGTAGAATAAATCAAGTGGTATGCAAAATAAACAATGAAAATAACAAAAAAATCACTTATTTTTTTCCTTATAAAAATTTACAAAATTAAAAATATAATTTTTAATAAAAATTTGAAAAAAAAAAATACTTAACAAAAAAGGGTTGCTAGACAGACAGTTGTTTTTTAAGAGGTGTAGTAGTAGGTGAGAACAGTAGAGAATTAGAACAAACCGTTTTCCATATCCAATGGTGGGCCACCAACAGCTTGACCCATACGTGGATCACTCACGGTAAAATAGATTTCTTGTCGTACACCCGGTGCTATGGCACCTGGTGGTATATGCAATGAAACATTCCACACATTATCGGCTAAAGTGCCGCCATTTGAGTCGAATATACCACGACACGTTGTAGGTTCTCTTGGCACTGATGGGAATGATCCTTTGCCTGGTACACTAGCAGCTGATGGTGCCGATGTTGGTACAGGCCCTGCAATGGGCAGAGACATGTTACTTGTATAGGGGGTACTAGTGGCGTTAGGAGGGCCTACAGGCAAGCTAGCCTGTGAGGTGTAATGCGTTTCTATGGATGTTCGACTATCGCTTAGTTTTTTCAATGGAGGTGGCCCCGTTCGTTTTAAGATATTCGAAATATGAAAAGGGGCTCGAGTAGATCGCGGTGTTAGGGGTAAAGTAGGTTTGGGCGGTTCCAAAGGCTCAATGGGCGGTCCCTCAACTACCAGAGGTGATGATACTGCTTGAGGTGTCTCGAAAACATCATCGGATATATCCTGAGTATCATTTGCTGCTGGAATTTCAGTTTGTTCCAGCATACCCATATTGTGTTGATTCTCTATGATCGTATGCATATCGGTTCTATCGAAATCTTTTGATACTCCTCCCATCTCAAAATCATCTTCATCAGTTTGGGCCAATGGAGCTGTTTGTATGGGTGATGAGATTTCAATGACGGTATCCGAAGATTTTTGTAACTCACTGGAACTTAGACGGTGATCTACAGTCTCCGTATCTTCTCCTTGATGGTTGATCTCCGCTTGGGTATTTATTTCCGTTTTACCTTCCTTCTTTTCGTCCGTTTCATTTTCCCGGGATTGTAGAATACTCTCTTCCTTAGACTCATAAATAGGTTCAGGCCTTCCCATGTCTCTCTTCGAGATATACGAAGGCTCTGCCATGCTGTCTAAAGCCTCTCTTCGGGTTTGATATATTTGTTCCCTGAGTTGGGCTCTGGTTTTCAAGGCACTCTCCTTTACCATTTCTCGGCGAGATTGGTAAATGGGCTCCTTCTCGGATTTATCTTCTTTTTCCGATTGGCTACCACTTTGAGGACTAAATTCTCTTTCCATTTCCCGTTTGCCCTGAGATATGCGATCTTGCATTTCTTTTTTAGTTTGATACAAATGATTCCTTTGCATCTCTCGCTGCATTTCGCGTCGGGACTGATAAACGGGCTCATGGATTTCTGCCTGTTCATTAGCCGCTCCCGGATAGAATCGGCGGCGAGCCATAACCTCTGAGTTTGGAGCTCTGCGTTGATTGTCAAGCATATAAGCGCCCTGCTTGCTTTGATAGATGTCATCTTGATCATAATTGGTTTGGGGGCTTGCTGCCATTGGAGGTCTACGTCCTTGTGAACGATCCGCCGTGGTTGTACTATGACGCCTCACAATTCTTTTGCCATTACGAGTCTGGGCTGCTTCCATTTGTCTTCTTTCCAAATCTATACAAGCTCGATTGGCATAGATATCATCCTGATCGGCATACCCATATTGATCATATGGGGGCCGTTGACTTGTCATACGTTCCCTTCCTGGTACGGTACCCATGTGACCATAAATATCCTCTTCACCCAAATTCTGATAAGTGCTATTCATAGCATCCGGTGAAGGATATGCTCCAGTAGCATAAGCATTTTGTGGAATTTGATCATAATACTGTTGTTGGTCACGGCCTCGCACGGGTACACTTCGACCCCGGCCATTATAATATCGCTCATCAAAGGCTGCCGGATATGTAGGATATTCGTCAGGATAATATGGTCTTTGCATACCTCTCTCCAACATTGAATTTTGTCTTCTCAAAGCAGATTTACTAGGTTTGCGATCTGGATCTACCAGACTGTTAATGCGTCTCAAGGGCCGTGTGCCCTTCATAAAGGCATTTTTAATGGCCGTCAAAGGGCTCTTTAAAACCGATTTCTTTTTGATTTTATGTGGCAAGGGTGGTGGCATATCATTTTCATTATAATACTGCTGTTGATAGTGTGGATGAGAAGGAGGCAATGGTGGCGGCTTTTCTTGTGGCCCATAACTATAATAGTTTGGATCTTGGGCATGTGGTGGTCGTTCATTTGGATATCTTGGAACTGAACGAGATCTTGGCGGTGGATGTTGTGGCGGAGGCATAGCATAGTAATCATCGTAGATTTGTTGTTGATCGTAAGACTCCATTTCGCTAAAGATTTTAAATTTGTTGGTTGTGGAATTTAGAAATTGTTTTTCGTTTGGTGGTGAATGGATAGAAGATTTTTTTGTAAAGTGTGAAGAAATATAAAATGGGATAGTTGGGGAAAAGGTTACGAGTATGTTGTGGACATTTGTACAAGTATTTTAGATTCGATGGTAATATTTTTTTTTCTAAATAAAAGATCGTGTTTTCAACAGTGAAAAATTCACAATTTTCCCAATACTTTGTTCAAATTCAAAAGACTTTATCTCACATTTTGGGAAATCATATCTTTTTAAACATATTATCTTTGCATTTTATCGTCTGTTTCTTGACCAGAGAATGAAGCCGACCCATTTTTGTTGGTGGCCGCTGACTCTAAATGTTTGCCTCCGGCGGCTTGAGAGCTAAGCCGACATAAATTTGTCAATTCGGTGGCGGACAATTATCCATTATAAAATCAATTTGATTATCCAAATGATCATGAGATTAGTTGTACAACCAATCACAAAATCTATTTTACATTTCATTCAAAATGTAAATTTTTGCAAAATTATTAAAGAGTTGTGTGGATGATTCAAAATGTTGGCAAAAATTACAACAATTATTAAAAAAATTTCTTATATAAATCCTAGTCTATTGATTTATATAAGAAATTAATTGGTGGCTAAAAATGAGTCGAGATGAGCCGACTATTCATTCTTTGACGGCGATAAGATGCACTTTAGAGAAAGGCATTTTATACGAATAAAAGTATAGAGCGAAGGGCACATTATTCCCTGCCAGCATTTCAATGTTCCATTTCATCCTCATCGCTACCACAGACTCGTAAGTGACACTGCAACAATCGCCAACTGTGATAGTATTTTGCCATCACTATTCGCATGAAAGTATTTTGCCATCACTATTGTTACATTTTATATTTTGTGAAACACCAAGCGCAACTGGCTTATTATAATTTAATTCAATGAAAACGAAAATAAAGCGCTGAAAACATAGTTATTACGCTTAAAATTGTGAAAAGTAAATTGGTGAACAATTTTTTAATTTCCAAATGGAATAAAGTGATAGTTTTTCAAATATTTTTCCAGACACCCTGCCTCCATTGGGAATAAAAGTATTGGCTGATAGACGCTACAACATTTAACTTAAACTTGTAACTCAACATCAATCTCTTATTAATGCATAAAAATGTGTTAAATGTGATAGCCGTATAAATGTTATATTTATGAGAATTTATAAATGTTTCATAAAATTAATAAGCATCTAAACAATCGTGTTTTACTTGACCACAATGATTCTTTTACAACTATCTTAAAATGCACTTTGTCTGATTGTTTGAAGGGGCTCTTATTGGCGTCCTTCTAAATGTATCCAGAAGGGCTCCTAATAATTGCACTCATGCGATACTTTTTCGTAGTAACTTGGCGTGGTACAACTTCTCAATAGTGACGGCGGAGGAGTTTTGGATATCGTATACGACTGTTTTCGACGTAGTGGGGATTCTCTGAAGCGCCCCCAAATTCAAAAAATGTTGGCAGGGATTCATCCCTTCTGTGCATAATTTAATATAGTAACGTGGCGCCGTGTCGAATGACGAAAAATAGCCTGTGGCACAGAGAATGAAGCCGCCGAATCGCGCCGTTGATTTTAGCCGCCGCCGACTATTTCTTGGCGGTCGACGCAGCCGCCGAAATGTCGACTCATCTCGTCTCAAATTTAGCCAATTAATAAAAAATATTTATTAAAAACAGAAAAAAAAATTATTAATAATTGTTATATTTTCCGCCAAAAATTATAAACTTTCGATACACAATTATTCGATATTAGGTTTCTATAATAATTTCGCAAAAATCTTGCTCAAAAGATATGAAAAATATGTTCGCCGCCGAATATAAAAATTTATATCGGTTTAGCCGTTAAGCCAGCAGAGACAAAATTTTGGTATCAGCCGCCGCCAATAAAAAATGGGTCGGCTTCATTCTCTGCTGTGGCACCTAAAATCGGCGAAGGGATTAATTGTACAATTAATTATACAATCAAACGTATAGTTTATTCATCTCTACGAAGCAAAGTTGTTTGCAAAATTAATTTTTCGGAATGCTATAAATCGGCGGCTTCATTCTGTCATATAGTCATCGGCCATTAAAACCGACAGCGTAACTCGACGACTTCATTCCTCTCTCTCTTCTTTCTCATGAATGTCAATAGCCGCCCCAGAAAAATTTCACACGATCCACTGAGAAGTTAGAGAGAAGCTTTGTTGCTTATTTACGCTATCGTTATAATCCTGATATAAGTAGCCATATAAAATGCGGTATGTAATTTTATTTGAATAATTGCAAAATAAAATCTTTGCATTGAAAAATCGCTTCCTTTATATAATTTCTATCCGAAATACTTGTACAAAAAAAAAAAAAAGAAAACAACATACTGAAATAAAGCTTAGAAAGAATTCGAAGAAAATCGCGCACATAATTGTTTTTAAATATATATTTGAAGTCTTGGACTGTTTCGATTCCTGGAATATTACGCTCATATTGATAATTATCATTCAAAATATAACTTACACAAAAAAAATTTGATCTTTATTTTGCAAATACCAATTGAATAGAAAACAAGAGAATTTTTATTCATTTGAAAAGGTTTCAATTCAAAAACAACATAATAGAAAAATGGTTAAAGCCCTTTGACCCAAATAAAATGCACCAAATATGATTATATGTAGTATAAAATTAAAGCAAATGTATGGTGGTCTTCAAGAGAAATGATTAATATTTTTTATTAGCTATATTTAGAAAAAAATATTCAGGGGTTAGTTTTATCATTTTATAAGAGCATAAAGAATTCTTTTAAATTTTTTTTTATAAATGACATTAAGACATTTTTTACCAAAACCTTTTAAAGAATATCTAAAAAATTATTAAAATATGTTTTTATGTTAATGCAATTGAGACCATAAAAAAATTCTAAATGATAACAAATTTAGCTTAAAACCCCAACCGGAAAAATTGAGGTTAGACTTTAAAGTATTATAAATACATACAATACGTTAACCCGAAAAATGTTTTATTTTCGTTTAAATAAATGATTAAAGTTTATTTTATGTTTCAGCACTGGTGATAACGATCTCTTTCGTGGTATACGCACTAAAATGTTTGGCAATGGTTGGTGTTGTGGATTTCTAAACTAAAAATAGAGATGGAAGAGTTTTTTATTTTCGCAAAGTATTGCAAATTTAATCGATACCCTTATGTCGAAACGAGTGTAGTTAACAAACTCATAGAACAGAGTTTTCTAAAAAAAAAACAGCCGGTGTCTGTTATATTTTTGTATTTCAAACTACGACATTTTCGTCTGCTAGCATTTTAAAGTTCGATTTTATCTCCATCGCTACCATAGACTCTTAACACTCCATCGCTACCATAGATAACAATCGTCAACTTGGATGGGGAAATGTACCAAAAATTTTGAAAAAAATTTGCCATCACTGTTGTATGATATTCACAATATACTTGAAATTGTGAAAGGTATTTTGGTCAAAAGTTGACTAAATTCAAAATGGAAAAAAGTGACATTTTTTCTAGTACATCAGCATTACTTGGAAATCGAAAATAGCTGTTGTGGATTTTGTAGCGATAGGGACATTCTATGGGTTATGTGACATTTGCATTTAAAAACAAAAAAAAAAGAGAATTAAAAAAAATGTAGAAATCTAAAAGCAATATTTTTATGAAATTTGCCAGCAAAGTTCCATTTCATCCTCATCGCTACCACCGACTCGTAAGAGACACTGCAACGATCGCCAACTGTGATAGTATTTTGCCATCACTATTCGCATGAAAGTATTTTGCCATCACTATTGTTACAAGAGCCATTTTATATTTTGTGAAACACTAAGCACAACTAGCTTCTTATAATTTATTTAAATAAAAACGATAATGATTTTTTTACTTTCCAAATGGAATAAAGTGATAGTTTTGTTTAATAAAATAAATAAACGTCTAAACAATCGTGTTTTACTTGACCACAATGATTCTTTTACAACTATCTTAAAATTCACATTTTCTGATTGTTTGAAGGGGCTCTTATTGGCGTCCTTCTAAATGTATCCAGAAGGGCACCTAATAATTGCACTCATGCGATACTTCTTTGTAGTAACTTGGCGTGGTACAACTTCTCAATAGTGACGGCGCTTTTTCGACAAGTTTTGGATATCGTATACGACTGTTTTCGACGTAGTGGGGATTTTCAGAAGCGCCCCAAATTAAAAAAATGTTGGCAGGATACATTTGCATACTCTCACAACCTTTTAATTTAGAAACGTAGCGTAGTACAACTTCTCATATTTATATATGGTATACGACTGTTTTCGACGTGGTGGGGATTCTATGAAGAGCCCTTACATTAAAAAAATTTTTGGCACGGCTTTATACAAGTGAAAACGATTAATTATGTCTAATATATATTTTCTTAAATTTGTAAAGAAATTCTTTTCGTTTGGCATTTTTCTTTCGGGTGGGTTTATTTTTTTAGTGTAGTTTTCACATACTATAGTGCATTTTTTGTTTTCTTTTATTACTGGATACCCAAGTCTCGACGGACTAAAAGAAAACAGAGTATTTGTTTCCATAAGCCAGTACCGAAATGTACAACACTGTCATCAGCGGTTAAAAAAAAAAAAACAAAGCAGGCCTAATATCATCCCATTTTGAACGTGGAAACATTTTCTCATAGCCAAACATTTAGTAGTGCGCCGACCGATTTAGATTATTAATTAATTGTTTATTTTATTTTTCTTGAAAAATGTTTGTTATTTTTGATTGGTTATTGCAAAATATAAAAAGATACAAATTTTTTATCTAAGTGTAAGTGTGTATAGAATACTAAGGCACAACAAATTTTCTCTGTAAAATTTTCAAAAAAAAATCTTGTATTTCGAATGGGCTTAACAAAAATTATATCTATTGATGTATGAATTTGAATTTTGTTCTAATTTGATGTGTATGAATCGAATCGAATTTGTTTTGGAAAATGTTTTTATGAATACAAAATAACGAATGGTAGATGTACAAAGTTTGACATGATTATGATAAACGAAAAAAAAACGACTCAAAACAATGACCTTTAAACCGATGTTAGAAAATGTCAGCGATTTGATTTAAAATGTATGCGTAATTCGTAATTCCGTATGATTTTTATAAACGAAATGTATTAATAAACAAAAATAAAAACATTTTTCGTTAACACAATTGTAAGTTTAGAAGAGGGGGGAAAACTTTACGACAGGTGACAGTTTAGGAGAAGGGTTTCTGTTTTAATTGGATAACAGATGGTTTTCAACACAAGAATTGCTACTAGGGATTTTCTTGTATTGTTTTTGGTTTTCAAAATTCATTACGATTCAGTTAAAAAAAAGGTGCAAAAAACTTACCTCATGTTGTGATGGTGTCCCGCAGTTCCAATTTGTGGTTTACGATATAATTCAAATGCCGAACCTCGTTGTTCACGACTACCGGCCAAATCTAAACCATGACGTTCCGGGGTATGGGGAGGAGGAAGATTACCTAATTAGTTAAAGTTTGATTTTACAATTTCAAAATAGGCTACTAAGAATATAGAAAAAATAGCAAAAACTACCTACCTATGGGTGGTGGCATACCCCTGTGGGGCGCTATATAAGGTCCTGTCCCACTACCACCATTATAATGGTGAGATGTAGCATTACCATTGTAACCATTGGCAGTTGGATAACCAGGAGTATTAGGAGGACCATAATTATTGTTGGTACCATATGTTGGCTGCATATTTGAATTTGTATGTGGAGATCCAGGAGTTTGGCCATAGTGATGGTGTTGAGGAGCTGGCGGGTAATAAAATCCATTGGGTGAACGTGGAGAGCCAGGTTCCTGCAAAAATGAAAGAAATATCTTAATAAATAAAATCCAAGAGATCTATTGGAATAATCATGTTTATTCAGCAAACAAGTATAATTGGGTTGGGACCATATATAAAATAAACTGGCAATACCTGCACGTACACAAAAAAATATTTATCTGATTCAATCAAGAAATTTATTAATCCGATTAATTTTTTAATTGAAATGTTTTCAATCACGAAAATGATAACATCAATCACAGTTTTAATTGGGCATAGAAAAAGTAATTGATTTCTTGAGAAAATTTGAATTATTTTTTTTTAATTTATTCATTTAAAAATTTAATTGATATTGATTGCAATACTCAATTAATTTTTTATTAACTAACTTTAATAAAATAACAATTTGAAATCACCTTAACCGATTTAGTGCTTTTTATTAAAAATTTAAAAATGTTTCAATCATTTTTTAATTAACTTAGTATTGCTACACGGACGAAAAAGACTGTTTTTCATATGTTTGGGTGTAAAAATGATATGTTTGGAACTCAAATTTTTTATCACAATATTTTTAACTGCTAGCATGTGAACATACTAGCATAACATATTTGGGACATATATGTTAATATGTTATAACATATTATGTTTGGGACATAAAACTTTTGTAAATATAATATGTTTGGATGCAAACATAGAGAGTATGCTGCAAGTACAAGAATGGAAGTAACCAATTAACGTGCATATATTTTTATCCACCCAAAGAAAATTTCATTAAAATTTTTTCTACCAATGTATGCCTAAGATGAAAGATAATAGGTTTGACCAATACAAACAATATTTTGTTTGGACCAATCCTGAAAATATATATGCTTGAAGCAGAATGTGTTTGGGGTATATGTTACAGAAAGCTATTTTTTTGAGGGTGTAGATTGATTAAAAAGTCAATTAATTATTTTTTAATTAAAAATTCACTCAATTTATTGCCACCTCAATTTATTGCCACCGGCAGCGGTGTTTTGACTGCTGAACAGAGAATGAAGCCGACCAATTTTTGCGCTTTACAGACTATCAGTTATTCCGGACGACAGTGCTCGTGTCGAACATATCCCATATGTTGAGCACATTATAAGTTAAGTCCGAAGGCATAATCGATACTGCTGCATGTTTATGGGATCGATAACACATTTACCGATTATTTAGTCATCGCCGACAAGTCGCATTGATCCGACACACTGTAAGATTCTTTACAAACACCGACATTCCGTCCGGAATAACTGATAGTCTGTAAAGCGCATTACAAAATCAATTGGAAGTTTTCCGAATTGTAATAAGATTAGTTGTACAACCAATCTTACAATAAAATTTACATTTCATTAAAATTTTCTGATCTAATTATTTGTAAAACTATTATAGTAACTTAATACTAATTGATTGTGAAAGTTCAAAATTTTAGCGAAAAATATAACAATTAGTAACACATTTTTCTGATTTATATCAATATTTTAATTATTAAATTGCTATTGGCGCCCAGCAAAACAAGCGTCGCCAAAAAAGTAATGAAAATGTTCTTTTTGGATCCGGAAGTTGTGCCAAATTGACGCAGAAGCGATGAATTTAACATGGGCTTGTCATAGGACGGAAGTCCTCCATTTCAACAGCCGTTGCACTGAATTTGCATCACTTCTTTAGGTGTGATCCGAATTCAATGTTTTGGATGTAAATTAAAAAATTCTGTGATATTTTGTCAAATAAATAATTTTCATAATTTTTTATAATTTTTAACGGATTCTAACGCTTGTCGGAAACGTTTGACCTCAAATATTTTCAAAAATGCACAATTTTTTCAGATTGGATTCAGCATTTTTGTCGACAAAATTTAAATGATTTGTTCCATTTTATGAATTCTTACTCCGTTTTTAACCTATTTGAAATCAAAAAAGTTAAAGTTATCCATTAAAAGTATGAAAAAACCAAGTTATAAAAAATTGAATTAAAAGAACTTCCTGGGTAGTTAAAATAAAGAACATCATTGGAAATGCTTCTTCTGGAAGTGCTTTTAAAGTTGTGCCTTTGGAAGAACTTCCAAATTTTTTTGCTGGGCGGCTAAATTTGAGTCGATATATTCAGTGGCGGCGTCGACTGCCAAAGACTAGTCGGCGGCGTCCTCTTGTGTTTTTATTCTCTCTGCTCAACATTTCATTCAATTTTAAATAAAATTATTATAAGCATTTTTTCAGATTAAAATGAATGTATTTTGATTCATTGACGGCTAAATTTCAGCTGAGGTAATCGGTGGTGTCTTGAACTCGCCAAAAATAATCGGCGGCTTCATTCTCTGCTAAGTAAGCTTAGCCATGAGCTTTAGATATATTATACGACTGTGTTTTCGACGTAATGGAGATTCTAAGAAGTGCAAAATCAAAAATATTGGTAGGGTAACACTCAAGAAAAAACTTTGCTGATAATAGCTAACATCGACGACTGATGTTTTTTGGTACACGAATTATTGCCAATGTTAAAAAAACTTACCTGATTTTCCCATTGATTTGGACCATTGCCATTTCCGGCATTTTGTAATGGTGGCCTATAGTTCTTCGGTTTTGGGGGTGGAACTGGTTTAAATGGTCCACCAGCTCCATTAGGTCCTGTCGAGCCATTCATATTTCCATTGACATTGGGTGGTGGTACTACCATATGGGGCATGCCTGGATTCTTGGGTATTTTGTTGTAGTCCGCTTGAGACGCAGAATTATTGCGACTGCCATAAAGACAATAATAGCAAAACATGCGAAGTAATGTTGTTGAGACAAACACATATGGTAAGAAAAAGACACACGTGGAGATTCGGATAAATATGGATTGATGGATAAACATTAAAAAAAGAAATACAATGAAATAAAAATATATTTTTTTTTATATTTTTTTATACGAAAAATAAAACAAAGGACTATTTCTACAATTGAAAATAAAAATAATATTAAGGTAGGGACCATGATATATTATTTATAAGGAATCCTTAACTCATCAGGTGGCTTAAGAGGGCTAATCAAAATGTCAACACTTATTGTTGTACAAAAGTCAAAATTGTTGTTGTTAAAAAATTAAATTGAAATTATAAATTCGGAAATAACTCAAATACAAGGAAGAAGTACCTAAAATTGGAAATGCTCAAAATCTTGAACACACTTCAATATTTTTTACTCAAAATGGTTTCCCATAACATTAATAAACATTTCTTACAGAATTTAAACAAATATTTTTGTATTTGTTTATTTACTTTTTCCTGACATGAGCTGTTTTGTTGTTATTTTTGGGCTAGTGAGGCTAACTTACAAATAATTGTACCATGGTAGGGACTATATTAGTAGACACAGGGCAAGAAAGACAAACACATTTGACAATTAGATGAATTTTATTTAACAATACAAGGTTCTCTCTATTTGAAGGTTCTCTCGAACGACAATAAAAAAAAAAACGTAAAATACAAGTGAAAATTTATTCAAACTAATGTATCATAAATGGAAATATTTTGCACAAGGGGTCTTCGTGGTCGACGTGAGACGCTACAAATTTGTGCTGGATTTGGATTGTAACCAGTGGTTAAAAAATAACCACCAGTTGTTGGCCTACAAGGACGCCAGGTCAATTTAGGTGGCATGCATGATGGCACAGCACTACATTTGCTCTGGGACACTGATCCAAGTGTCCGTTGAACAGATGGACAATGTATGTGAAAGGGATGAATATGGAAATGATATCTTTATTTTTTTTTAAAGAATGGGTAAAATTATTTGAAATATGAGTATTTAAAATGAACAAAAATTCAAGGGAAATGTTTAGAGTTTATAGTTACGTTTCAGAAGATACATTTTGTTGTTGTTTTTGTTTTGCAGTATAGCATGCATGCAGTTAGTTTTAATTTTTTTTTATTTTATTTCAAATAAAATAAGAGAGAAATAAAAATGGTATAATTAATGTTTGGTATATATTTACATTAAATATTAATAAGCCCATATCAAAGTAAAGGTATAAACCATAATTGATTTTGATTATAAATAATATAAATATAATGCCTACTTCTTACTTAATATTATTTAAAATATCTATGAAAAACATACCTGTATTTTCCATAATCGGTTTTGGTTTCAACCTTTCGAGGACTACCCTCGAGACCCAAATTTGAGGGACGTTGAGGTGTGCCATTACGTGGATCTGTAAAATAAAATTACGTTATAAATTAAATAAATTATTAAAAAATATTATAATTTGCATAAATTGTTTAATCATCTAATATTGTAATTTTTTTGGAAACTTTAATTGAAGCATTGCACCGAGATATGTATAACAGGTTGGCTGATAAGTCCCCGGTCTGACACATAGATGGCGTCGCTAGTATTAAATGCATATTATTTTTATATAGTACCAACCTTCAAAATTTGACGTCTGTAAGTCAATTAGTTTGTGAGATAGAGCGTCTTTTGTGAAGCAACTTTTGTTATTGTGAAAAAAATGAAAAAAAAGGAATTTCTGTTTTCTGAAGGGAAAAAATACGGTGGAAGCAAAAACTTGGCTTGATAATGAGTTTCCGGACTCTGCCCCAGGGAAATCAACAATAATTGATTGGTATGCAAAATTCAAGCGTGGTGAAATGAGCACGGAGGACGGTGAACGCAGTGGATGCCCGAAAGAGGTGGTTACCGACGAAAACATCCAAAAAAATCCACAAAATAATTTTGAATGACCGTAAAATGAAGTTGATCGAGATAGCAGAGGCCTTAAAGATATCAAAGGAACGTGTTGGTCACATCATTCATCAATATTTCTATATGCGGAAGCTTTGTGCAAAATGGGTGCCGCGCGAGCTCACATTTGACCAAAAACAACAACGTGTTGATGATTCTGAGCGGTGTTTGCAGCTGTTAACTCGTAATACACGTAATAATTAAAAAATTTGTTGAATCAATAAAATTTTTAATTGAATATTTTTTAAAACTCAATTAAAATTTTAATTGGAAAAATTTTAGTGAAATTGTTTCCTGTGTTTTCACGTAATCAACTAATTTGAATTTGAACTAAAATAAAGTTAAAACGGCTATAAAAAATTTTGTTTGCTTTTTTCTGAGGGCCAATGATAAACATTTAAAATTCAGCAAAAGTTTAAATTCTGAAAGTCACAGTGGTGTCAGGTTGGGTGTTCCTCATATATTTGGGAGTTTTTACGATTAGGTGGATTTTTAGAGGCAACATTTACTTGGGGATTTCCAGGAGTAAAAATGTCTATATACCTTATACTATTGAATTTTCACTTATACATTTTTTTAATATTAATTTGACCTAAAATATTTATACCTGTAATTATTTTGTTCTACCTGCATTTTAAATTGAAATAAATACAGCATTATTAAATTTTTTGATCGATTTAATTTTGGAAATGTTTCTCTACAGGATTTTTTTTCACAAAATTTGGAATACCATTGAACGTCCGGGGTTTCGGAACGGAAAAAAATAAAAAAGAGTTTAACACTTATTTTATTATTTCATTTCTACAGAAAAAATTGTCAAAACTTTATCTCTACAGAAAAATTTGTCAACATTTTATTTCTATAGAAAATTTTGTCAATATTTTATTTCTACAGAAAATTGTCAAAATTTTATTTTTATAGAAAATTTTGTCAAAATTGTATTTCTATAGAAAAGTTTGTCAAAATTTTATTTTTATAGAAAGTTTTCTCAAAAATTTCTTACAATGAATTGTAATAAAATAAAACTTGTAATATAAAAAACTAAGGAGCAATTTATGCTGTACTTTCAGTATGATAGTATTTTTTATGTTAGGTTTTTTATAAAAAAAAAAACGAGAATACAGCTGAAGTTCTCACTTTGATTTTAGACAAGTTTTAAAGTACTAGGCTTATTCTACCGAAAAAAATTGTAAATAAAATTAACAGCCCATTTCTCATATTTGGGATGCATGTTATTTTATTTGAAAAAGGAGAAGAACTTTCATTTATTTATTCCAGTAAATAATTTATTCTTGAAAAGAAAAAATATCATATTACTCTTTTCCATTAATTAAATTTCCAAATGACCTTGAAAATCTAACTAAACCTAACATAAGGAAGAATTGAACACGCTCCAATTACGAAGCTAAGCATTCGACAGTTTTTCGGTCGTAATAATCACAGTATTGTAAAAGAAAAAAATTTTCTCCGTAGGTACCTTTATCGAAAAATAATATGAGAATTTTTTGTTGATTATTGAAAACGTGCTGTGATAAGTCGGTTGTTTCATTTCTTCAGTATGACAGTATATATAAATTTCATTGAAATACATAAAACAATGTTCAAAAGCGGATTACTAACTTTTTCACTATGCGGCTTTGGTTTTTGTAAGGGAATCCGGTTAACCGATTAACCAGTGCCGGTTTTAGACATTCTAGTTCGGGTTCAATCCCGTTTCACTTCTTCAGTATTGACGTTAGACTCTCCGAATAAACATATGACAAAGTATATAGAAATTTCATAGAAATACTGAAAACCGGTTAACCGATATTCAAAAACCGGATTTCGGATTACCCAAATTTGTCACTATGTGGTTGCGGTTTTTATAACGGAATCAGGTTAACCGATTAACCGATGTAGGTTTTAGACATTTTACGGGTTCAATCCCAAATTCAAGTAAAAGTCAGAAACGGTTTAAAAACCCAAAGTTTTGGTTTTATTTAAATGAACAAACCTAAAATTTAGTTAATGGTACTTGAGTGCGGTCTGAAATAAACTAGGATTTATAAACAATATTTCTGCTGGTTCTCTCAAGGGATTTGGAGGATTCTGGTGAAATTTTTATTTAGCGATTTTTTATGTTTTTTTTTTTCAGAAAACTTTATTTTTTTTAATTTTTATTTTTTGCTTGTTTTATATATGATTATAACTTACCAATATTTCTAGCTGCATTCATATCATGATATGGTGGCCTTCCTGGACTACTCTGACGATTTAGATCATTGGCACCACCATACACTCGATGATCATGAGTGGTACGAGCATAATCAGCTGGTTGGCTACCCATTCCAACGGGGGGCAAAGGCCGGCCAGCACTAAAAGATAAATAAGAATAGTTTTAAAAATTAAATATCGTTCTTACAAAAAATAACTTACTTAGCATTTGGCACTGATTTGAGATCATCCGGAGCATTAGGACCCAATCGTCCCAAATTTTGCATGGTTAATTGTGAAGCATTATAAGAATCATAGCTAGACACACTATCATAACTTGAACCATTCTGCTGTGAAGTTGCTATAGCAGATGTCGCATTTGTTCCAGGTATTTTGGACTGGGCTGCATTCAAACGAGCTTGCCTTTCCAATGAAGCATGGTGCCTTTCTATAGTGTCTCCAGCGTTGCCATTGGGATTTGTGGCTGCATTTCTTGAAATATATTCGGCCTGGACATCATCACTCACAATGGCTTTACCGAAGAGGCGCTCTTGAGCCGAACGACCCAGTGTGCCACCTGAACTATTTGAACGCGATGGAGTGTTGGTTGTGTTGGTTGGACTGACAACAACATCATTGGGACCCGGTTTGGATTGACGATCAATGCGTGGTGGCAAATCTGGAGCATTTATACCATACAACGATTGTGGCCTTGTCGAAGGTGTTGAAGGATCAGAGTTGAGGATATTTGAATTGGAATTGTAACCACCATATTTGCTGGTATCCATTGTCTGGCGACGATTTGGTGGTGGCTGAGTGGTGGTGGTATGATCGAACGGAATCTATACCGAGGGTAAAAACAGACATGTATATTGGGATGTAGGTTAATAGAAATTAGTATAAATGTAGATGATTTAATTACGATATTATCTTCTGAGAGGGGTTAACAAATAGGCAGCATGCACATCCATGTATGGTATGTGGTATGAAAGCTGTTTTTTAATTGCTTTTATAGTGTTTGCTGTTTAGTTTAATATATTTTTTGTTTGTTTTCCGCTTACCGTATATGGAGGTGGTAATCCTTCACCAATTATGTCTCTATCCCTATCCAAGTTATCCTGATTTGTGGCAATCGAAGGATCAGAGTTTGATTTCACCAATTGCGGTAAATTGCCCAAAGATAATGATGCCGACGGCCCGGGACTTAATTCCAAATCGGATTCAGGACTTGATGCATACGACAAACGATTTGAGGTCATTGGGAATAGGAAGTCATCGGATAAGGACTCAACAGGCTTTGGGTATTGCAAGTGTGCGGTTTTCATTTTGTGCCATAAATCAAATTTCATTACGTGGGGATATAAGGGACAAGGAATTTTGGGATTTTTCGGGATTGGGATAGGGAATTTTTCAAGTGTTTGTGGGAAAGCATTAGTTGTTTGTTTTTTTTTCAAAAAAGGGAGAATTTAAAAATGTACTCAAATGAACAGGATAAAAATAGCAACAAACGTAATGTAACGTAAATGATAAACAAAACGAATGATTTACACAAAGAAAAACGTAAATGAGAGTAATTAATGCCGATACGTAATAGTAAATACGTTTGATTGCCAAGCATTCAACGAAACGTAACGTAACGGAATAAACGTAAATATTTCGAATTACAAAATCAGATAAGGACGGACACATTTTTATTAATTTTTAAATTGTTTTTTTTTTGTTTTGCGGACAAAGACACAAGTTATATAGTAAGGGTGTTGTTGTAGATGTTAGTCCATTTTTCATTGTTGTTACATAGGGTGAGGGTGGGGGGAATATATAATGATTGTTGTTTTTGTTTTTTTGTTGATATAAGCAAAGGATATGACCATTATGATGTATAAGGATTGATTTGATTGGTGATGATGATTGATTGATTGATTTCGATTGATTGATTTTGTTGTTGTTGTATTGGGTGTTTTTTTTGGTATTTGATATAAATAAAAGAAAAAAAGATGAAACAAAAAACAATTAAGTTAGCAACATTATTAAAAACAAATTAAATTTTGTTGTTTTTGGATTTTTTTTTTGGTTTTTTCCAACAAAATTTTGATAAACTCTTGGTATATCTATAGTTATTATTTTACAATAACAAAAAGTTCTAAAGTTTTACAATAGGAATTTTCGAAATTAAAATGTGATGCTCACTGACTGAGTGGGGTTGGATGGAATTGGTTGTGACTGGATGGAAAAGCTTTAATGTGTGAAACTCTAGACTATTGATACATGTATTTGGACAAACTACTTCTACATAAAACATAACATGCAACATATAGGAATTAGTTAAAATAGTTTATAATATATATACAAATACATATAAATCTTAAAAAAAAATTAGAGATAAAAAATTCTTCGACTTTTGTTTTGATAGATTAGAGAGAAAGGTAGCGACGATGTGTTATAACACTGACGAAATTCTTTGGAGCTTTCTTTGGTAGTAGTGAAGAGAATCTACATGCAATAACTAGATTTTGATTTGATTGCTATGGAAGGGTGGTAAGCGCATTAAATTTATAAACTATTAATTTATAAACTATTAAAATGTCATGTATTCCAACCTGTATACACTAAAAATAATTTGTTCCCCCCAAAGGAAATTTTAGACTGACGAAGTTCCATTTTGTTGGTAATGTTATCTCTACACTCATAGAAAAAAGTCTGCTAAAAACAGCAGTCGATGACTGCTGTTATATTTTTGTACTTCAGGGCCTAATGAACAACAATTTATAAAATTTTTAGGTTATAAATTTTTCCCCAAAGCATATTTAAGAACCAAAAGTAGTTTTTGGTATATTTTTGCACTTTAATATACTTACAAGATCCTAAATACGATCAGCAAACATTTTGTTTGCTGTTATGTCTCAATTTCATAATTATTCAGATTTTTGGTCAAATACTATAGATGTTCATAAAATATTGTTTTTCTCCTAACATGACATTTTTATTTGTTTTAACCAAAATAAAAAAAATATCAGGAAATGTTTGCTATTTCAGCAAACAGTGACTGCTGTCACTTTTTCAGCAGGCTTTCTGCTGTTTTAGCAGACTTTTCTGCTGTCCCTACTAACAAATTTCTTTGGGTGTATAAAGACAAACATATATTTTTTATGGTACCAGTTGCCTCGTTTGTGTCCAACGAACAGTTTTTAGTCTGATAAAAACAAAGGAAAACTTCATATTTTTTGTTGGTTTTTTTTGTCGTTGCAAACACATTTTTTATCCACTTTAACAACAAAGGCAAACTTCTCTCTTCTAAAATTTCGTTTCCAAGAAAAGAAAATAATTTTGAGAGCAAAAGAGCAAACGCTTTATTCTGCTGAATATGAAAAGCAGATTTGGAATCATAGCACAGAAATTATTGCTAATGTTGCTATATTTGAATACCTGAGAAAACCCTAAAGAAATCAGCAAACGTGTTAGCTTGGTTTCAATGGAGTTAAACTAGTAACTATTTTTGGTAACTTGATTTGAAAAGGCTACAAATAAATTGTACTTTTTGTTGGAAAATAATGACTAAAACTATAAACTAAACTCTGCCCATGCAGTATTAAGCGAAATGAAGTCTGGATTTTAATTTTTAAGCATATTTTCTGTTGCTTAACGGAGTTTTTCATTTTAATCGAAACAAATTGTTTCCTTATTAAACAAAAAATGACTACATTCCCCTTTCTCTACAGATATTAAGCGGGGATATTTTTAGAGCATGTTTTGTTGCACATTTTTTTTTTTATTATTTTTTAACATCGTTCATGTCGCAGAGATTCTTCGTAGACACTTTCTGTGTCTGCACCGTGTTCATGGGATTTTAGAGTGTAATATTCTCTCTACAATCTGTAGGTATTCCTGTAAAGCTGTATACTGTTAGTACCCTACGGGAAATGGATCAACCACAGGACCGGTACAGGACTAGTCCCTGGCGTGCATGGACCAGTCCTAGTTCTGGTCAAGACGTATGGACGTATGAACTAGTCACTTTAACATGGGTTTGTCATTGACGGGGTAAATTTACACTTTAGGACACACCTTGAACTCGTTCCTAAGGACACGTCCTGGGACATTTTAGTAGTAGCACTTCATAGACAGCTTCTCATGAACCAGTCTTGGACAAACTCTTAGAAATCTGTTTCAATTTGGTTATCCGAATTGCACAAGAAATGAAAAACTTTTGAAAAATGTTGAACAATAGGTTATTCTGGTAATTCTACTTCACTAAATGTGTAGATCCAATAAGATTTTTATATCATGCGAGTATGGAAATCATTAAATTTTCACTATTTAAAAAATGCGACAAACTGGATCACCGGTACCAGTCCTGTGATAGGTCCGTCAGTGGCAATTTGCACCAATTTCCCGTAGAGTATTTTCAAGATATTTTGCAGGATTCAGAACTATAGTGAATGAAAACATTCACCAATAAAAAGTATTAAAACAAAAATAAACTTTCTTGTCAGAGATTTTCTATTATCGCAAAAGTTCGATTTTTCGAATACGAGAAAAAGTCGTTTTTCCGATAATTAAAAAAAAAAACGTATAAATTGTTTGCTGAAGAAGACTGGCATAATTGAATTGTATGAAATTTCTTCAAAAAATGAAGATTAAAAACGATATAGTTTAAAGCTTCTAAGATAGAAGAAATAAATATCGTTATCTTTGTTTAAATTGAATTTGTAGTAGTTTGTAAATAAATCACAATAGTCTTCTATTGTGAGTGAAAACTATACTGTACAAATGTTGCTAGGTATATGCTTATCTTACATAACGTGCTAATGATCTATCTACAACCTCGTTGGATTGGTATTATATCCAGAACGGCTTACTAGTATATCCAGTATTAATGTTTTCTTTAATAGCTTATTTATTGTGAATGACTTGTACAATGAACGTATTATTTGCGTGACCAGATTTTAAAATGTAAATGTAAATTCGGGAAAATTTCGTTATAGAACATAATCCTATTAAAGTTAAAATAGATATACATACATCGCTTTATATTGATATTTATTGTCATTTAATTTTCAAATAATTCACAATAGCTTATATTGCAATTCAAAGCAAAACGTAAAAGGTTTAATAAATAGCAATCGTCTATACAGTACAAATACAAACAGACTTCTGCATTGAATTGATTATTCAATGCATTATTGTTTTAACAATTCACAATAGATTTTATTGTGATTGATTTTACAAAATAACTGGTATTGAATGTGGTTATAAGGCAAACACAAATGATTACCTAATCAACCTTCCCTTCCCATATGCAATCAAATCAAATTTCGATATCATTTATATACAGGACACACTCCTCATGCAACATATTTTTCATTAGAATGATTCATGATGTGATGGCTACTGCCGCTATTGTTGTTGTTGTTGCTATTGAAAATATTTGAATTACTCGAATGTAACGAATGATGACTGCTGCGTTTCACATAAGCCGAAGCCGATAATGAATTCGAACTTAAAACATTTTGTGCAGCCGGTATGGGATTTTGATGATTCGTTGAATTCACCGAATTATTATTGATGTAGCCTAAACTGTGATGCTGTTGCTCATCGTCGACTAAAGTACCTGCACTACTACTATTACCGTTCGTATTATTGTTAAGTAAATCGTTGGAGGAATGCGAATTATATAGCAATGAATTACCAAGTATTAGATCATCTAAATTTTTACGAGTTGCCTCGAGAACATTATCCAAACTTCCATTGAGGGAAGATAAATGTTGAGATTGAAGGAATTGTTGTTGTTGTTGTGGTACTGCATTGGAAAATGAGTTATTGTTATTCTCATTATTCATGTCATCAGTACCGCCACTAGAACTATTCAATAAATTCAAATCTGAATCAAAAACGGCCGATTTTTGCATTAGCTCATGATAGTAGTAGGGGGTGGTACGAGGCTCTATATTGTGATTACGAACATTGTTAGCGTAACGTGAACCTGACGGACCACCACCTCCAGTACTACTACTACTACCATACGAATTCAAACCATATGCTCCCCCAGCGCCAGTTACTGAAGTAGTCACATTTCGACCCGATCGACTCATCACTCCCGAATTGGACGATAAATTCGATAAGGTCGATGAAGCCAATGTAGTGGTAGTTGTTAAATTGGAATTTGAAACGTTATACGATTTTGATGTACTACGAGAATGTGATCTATAAGGGCGAGGCAATAAAATATTCGATTGAGAACCATTATATTGTGATTCACCACCATCGGTCAATAGACCGTCATCACTGTTATTGAGATGTTCTTGGGGTCTTCTTTGGGGTGAATATTTGGTATTGGTTAAACCATTAGGCATTGAGGAGGAGGGTTTGATTATAGCCGGTATTATTTCGTATGATGTTAAACGTTTTGGCATTTCATTGCTATTAATTCCTTGCACCTCGGGTGGTCTTGGCGGAATTAGATCATTACAGTCATCGTCGTCATTATCCTGTTGATCGTTATTCAAATAATTGTGATGATCATGATTTAGATGGTCTATGAAGGAGTCGGGTCCTTGAGTTGTAGTGCTGGTGCTTAGCGTAAATGAATTGCGCCTTTTTAGGGCTTGATTGGTAGCGGAACTAGCAGCATTTATGGCAGCAGAATTACTAGTATAACGTGGCACTGATGACGACAAGGGTCGACAACAGGGTAATTTACAAGGTTGTGCTATGTAGGGAGGGAATATCATTTCGGTTGGGGGATCGGGAATCTGTTTTTTTTGTTTGTTTTATTTTGGATAGGTAGAATCGTGAGAATTTCGAAAAAAATTCCGCAAATAGTTGATAGTAGTATGGTAGAAGGAAGTAGTAAGGCAAAGGAAAAATTAAGAAAAAATTATGTTAAAATTATTGTTAGAAAGTAAAAACAAAAAATAAAAATTGTTTTGTGTAAAGTCTATAAAATATTTGATTATCTATAGGAGATATATGTAAATTTATCTTTTTCGAAAGTATTCAAATATGTACTAATATTTATTTCCCTTTTTAAGGGTTATTACACGTAATTTATTCTAAAATGGAATTAGTAGTTTTTCAGAATTGAGATTATGGAATTCGCTTAAAATAAAAAATCGTCGAATGACTTTGAGAATTAATTCTAATATATAGAGTTATGTGTTTTGATTTAGAAATGTTACTCGATTCTATTTCCAAATGGTCCGTTTTATGTATATGCCTTTAATTGTACTTCTTATATTTAATCCGTTTTCAAAAACATATCAGTATTCCATGGTTTGAATTGACCGCCATAGCCAATATAGAAGGTAGCATTTTGTATTGATTTTAATTGTACAGATGCTTTCCTACTTGTATTTTCTAAAACTTTTGGATGCCACTTATTTGGTACGTTTCATTATTTGAAAATAGACATATGGTAGAAATGCTAAATTACCTCTTTAATTTAGAAACTTGACAGGGTTCAAACTCTATCTACATTTTCTATGGCTTTAATTTAAATTTTTTTTTTCAAAATAGTCAATAGGGATAAAGAACTGAACTCGGGTCATTCAGAAGCCGATATAAAAAGTCGAATATAATAGAAAGTCGATTAGTCGAATAATTGAAACTCTACTACCCATAAAAAAATTATTTTCTAATTTAATCACGAAATTAATTGATCCAATTAATTTTTGGATTGGTTCAATAAAAATTTTATTTGATTTTGGCCTGAAAACTCAGTTACTTTTTTTAATTTAGGCTACATGGGTTGCCTAAATTAAAGAAAATACTAAGATTTTTTTAAATGTCAATTTGCATAATTAATATTCTAAAAAATTTTCAACAATTTTCTTAATTGTCTTTATTTTGTAATTTGATTAAAAAGTTCATTGTATTAGTTAATTTTTTCATTGATTACGTTTTAAACTTCGATCAATTTTTTAATTGGAAATATTTTGGATTGGTTGCATTCGTGCCACAAAACAATCTACCAAATTTCGAAGAACTTTGTAACAAAAATTTACCATATTTAAAGAAAAAATCGTATTTTGAAGTTTTTGATTAAATGTTTTTTCTTCGAATGAAATATTTTATTATTTTATTTAAGAAGTTTATTTTATTATTTGCAATATTATATATTATGATCTCTCCTATTAAAGTTGTTTGGATGTATAAATCTCCCTTGAATTGCATATGTGTCGAATTTTAAATCTTTTAACTATTTTAGCTTGCGCGAACAAGGAAAAGGGAGAACTTATTCACAATGGACTTTGAAATAATTTTTTTTAAATATATTAAATTTATGGAAAACTTTATTTCTATAGAAAATTTTGATAAAAATTTTATTTCTATAGAAAATTTTGTTAACATTTTATTTCTGTAGACATTTTTGTCAAAATTTTATTTCTATAGAAAATTTTCTCAAAATGTTATGTCTAAAAAAAAAAAATTCTCAACATTTTATATCTATTGAAAATTTTATCAAAATTTTATTTCTATAGAAAATTTTATCAAAACTTTACGTCTATAGAAATTTTTGTCAGAATTTTATTTCTATATAAAATTTAGTCAAAACTTTATATCTATAGAAAATTTTGTAAAATTTTATTTATATAGAAAATATTGTCAAAACTTTATATCTATAGAAAATTTTGTCAAAATATTATTTCTATAGAAAATTTTGTCAAAAATGTATTTCTATACAAAATTCTGTCAAAAATGTATTTCTATAGAAATTTTTGTCAAAAATTTATTTCTATAGAAAATTTTGTCAAAATTTTATTTCTGCAGAAAATTTTCTCATAGTTTTATTTCAATACAAAATTTTCACAAAATTTTAATTCTATAGAAAATTTTGTCAAAAATTTTTTCTATAGAAAATTTTGTCAAAATTTTATTTCTGCAGAAAATTTTCTCAAAAACTTATTTCTAACGAAAATTTCCTCAAAGATTTATTTCTAAAGAAAATTTCCTTAAAATTTTATTTCCAAAAATGTTCTCAAAATTTTATTTCTATAGAAAAATTCACCAAAATTTTATTTCTATAAATAATTTTGTCATAGTTTTATTTCTATAGAAAATTGAGGTACCTCATAGAAATGTTTTGCCAAATCTACCAAAAGATTGGTTCAATAAAAATTGTAATTGATTTTGGCCGGAAAACTCAATATTTTTTTAGTTTAGGCAATTAATTATTTATTGTATTATTATTTATTAATGTAGAATTATTTTTTCTTTAGATTAAATCATTTACTTGTAATTTTGCAATACTATACTTTCTTCAGAGGTTTATTTTTTAATTTGATTAAAACGTTAATTGTATTAGCTTATTTCAAAAATTTATTTCTATAGAAAATTTTGTCAAAATTTTATTTCTGTAGAAAATTTTCTCATAGTTTTATTTCAATAGAAAATTTTCACAAAATTTTATTTCTGTAGAAAATTTTAACAAAATGTTATTTCTACAGAAAATATTGTCAAAATTTTATTTCTATAGAAAATTTTGTCAAAAATTTATTTCTATAGAAAATTTTCTCAAAAACTTATTTCTAACGAAAATTTCCTCAAAGATTTATTTCTAAAGAAAATTTTCTTAAAATTTTATTTCCAAAAATGTTCTCAAAATTTTATTTCTATAGAAAAATTCCACAAAATTTTATTTCTATAAATAATTTTGTCATAGTTTTATTTCTATAGAAAATTGAGGTACCTCTTAGAAATGTTTTGCCAAATCTACCAAAAGATTGGTTCAATAAAAATTGTAATTGATTTTGGCCGGAAAACTCAATATTTTTTTAGTTTAGGCAATTAATTATTTATTGTATTATTATTTATTAATGTAGAATTATTTTTTCTTTAGATTAAATCATTTACTTGTAATTTTGCAATACTATACTTTCTTCAGAGGTTTATTTTTTAATTTGATTAAAACGTTAGTTGTATTAGCTTATTTCAAAAATTTATTTCTATAGAAAATTTTGTCAAAATTTTATTTCTGTAGAAAATTTTCTCATAGTTTCATTTCAATAGAAAATTTTCACAAAATTTTATTTCTGTAGAAAATTTTAACAAAATGTTATTTCTATAGAAAATTTTTTCAAAATTTTTTTCTATAGAAAATTTTGTCAAAATTTTATTTCTGCAGAAAATTTTCTCAAAAACTTATTTCTAACGAAAATTTTCTCAAAGATTTATTTCTAAAGAAAATTTCCTTAAAATTTTATTTCCAAAAATTTTCTCAAAATTTTATTTCTATAGAAAAATTCCACAAAATTTTATTTCTATAAAAAATTTTGTCATAGTTTTATTTGTATAGAAAATTGAGGTACCTCTTAGAAATGTTTTGCCAAATCTACCAAAATATTGGTTCAATAAAAATTGTAATTGATTTTGGCCGGAAAACTCAATATTTTTTTTAGTTTAGGCAATTGATTATTTATTGTATTATTATTTATTAATGTAGAATTATTTTTTCTTTAGATTAAATCATTTACTTGTAATTTTGCAATACTATACTTTCTTCAGAGGTTTATTTTTTAATTTGATTAAAACGTTAATTGTATTAGCTCATTTCAAAAATTTATTTCTATAGAAAATTTTGTCAAAATTTTATTTCTGTAGAAAATTTTAACAAAATGTTATTTCTACAGAAAATATTGTAAAAATTTTATTTCTATAGAAAATTTTGTCAAAAATTTATTTCTATAGAAAATTTTCTCAAAAACTTATTTCTAACGAAAATTTCCTCAAAGATTTATTTCTAAAGAAACATTCCTTAAAATTTTATTTCTAAAGAAAAGTTTCTCAAAATTTTATTTCTATAGAAAAATTCCACAAAATTGTATTTTTATAAAAAATTTTGTCATAGTTTTAGTTCTATTGAAAATTGAGGTACCTCTTAGAAATATTTTGCAAAATCTACCAAAACATCATAAATTCTACCAATCTGTCAAACAATAAAAAATCTACCATTATTTGACAGAATTCTCCTAAATGTGGCAACCGTGATTGTAAGTCCCCCCAAAGATAATTGAGAAGAAGATGCAGTCTTGTCATAGCAAAACTGAAGCACCAGAGGACTCTGCCAACAAAATATCATAAAGTTTGCGTCGACGTGTCTCTCAAATGTACTGCCGTTTGCGTCGGAAAATATCATAACATTTGTGTTTTTCATAAATTTCTGAATAAAAACCCGCAAAAGCAATACCAAAACTATTGTAGAAAATTAAAATAAAACGTATGTGTATTTTAAAGCAAATATTCATTATGGTTTTATGTGAATATTGCCGTTTTAAATTTATTCCTGGGCAGAGCTGCTTTGGAAAAAATTGACAAATAAAATAATTTTTTTCTCATAGCCCTCTACACCTTGACATGTGTTTTCTCTTTATAAGAGCACAATGCTTAATCTTGTTATACTCAATTATCGTTGGTCCCCCCTTCAAACAACTTCAGAATCTCATGCAATTCATGATCTATGGCATTTCTTCAAAATAGAGCTCGCCCCAACAATAGGCATTGGAATTCGCCCAAAAGTTGGTAATTGGCTACGAATCGGCCTTCGGCATGATGAGTCCGATTAGCCGCCTTTTAATTTTTTTGTATAATTTTTTTATCACTTTAACTTTTGTTTAAAAAATTCAGCTGGCTGTAAAATAATTTTAATTCCGTTTACCCGTTTTTTTTTGTATATTTTTTTTATCACTTTAACTTTTGTTTAAAAAATTCAGCTGGCTGTAAAATAATTCTAATTCGAAAAATATTAATTTTTACTTAAATGTTTGTGCTAAATTAATTTTTTTTATGAAAGATATAATTATTTATACCACAATAGGTAGATACCTCATTACCCTTCCGGTACCCTTTACTATCGATTTGATTGTATATGGAAACTTCTAAATAGTTTTTTTCTTATATGGTAGAAGAGAAAAAAATAAACAAAAAATGTAGAAGGAGGGTTCTAAAGAAAAATTCGGAACTGACATTTTTGGCCAACAAATCATTGTAAAATGTATCAGAGTTACGAAAATATATTTGCACAATTTTTAAGATTTATTGAAAACTGTTATAATCCAGAATTATAATAAGGTTCCAAGATGCCACACATAAAACGTACCATACTTCCTAATATCTAATAATTTGCGCTTTTAAAAAAATGTCTAACCAAAAAGACTTACACTGACCTACTGTAAACTTATAGTACACGTTTAGTATATTCTACTTTTAATCACAATTCACATATTTATATATACAACATCGAATATTATTATGATGACATGCCAATATTGCTGCTAAGTATATTTAGTATAATAAAAAATTATTGTCATAAAGGCATTTTTTGTGGCTACATGTTTTTATAGTAGAATAAAATAAAAAGACCCTTCACCGATGTAAAAAAGAAATTACTACAGAAAAAAAAAAATATCACTACTATAGAAAATAAAACCGAAAACATGTATATTGTTGTTGTTGTATATACTATTTTTATGAAATATATATAGTATTTTGTAAAATCACATTAATTTAAAACATTTATCATCACAACAATATACTAGACAAGACAGTCAATCACACGCCCACAACAAAAAACTCACCTTTGTTTCGGACATCCATACGGCACCGCTCTGTTGTAGATCTATGGCATCACGCAATTTACGATACCAACTCTCCTCATCGTTTAACACAATATGGGTGCTAAAGATATGAGACCAGACACGCTCCAGTTTCTGGCATTGTTCCAAAAGTTTCTTCGAACTTTTATGGGCCGATTTGGGCATACCTTGACGTAGTTGTTTGATGACATGCTTGCTATCGGTCTTTTGGAATATGACAATTGGATAAAATTGAGCATAATTCAAACGATCCACAGCATTGGGTGTTATGTCAAGCAAGGCATGCTTGCCACGGTCCATAACGTCTCGTATGTTGGAGAGACGTACTATGCGACATTTGGAGTTGCTGGTTTTATCATCGTCTTGTAAGGGCGTTGAGAATTTGTCGGGATAATCTTTGGCCAACTTTTCGCGGGCCAAATCGGAGATGGGGCCAAAGATGACAACTGGTCTTACAAATCCTGGATGGCGAAGCACCACACGTTCATAGGCTGGGAACTTGGAAATGCTATCGGAAAATACAACATCATCCCAGTTTTCACGGGATAAACTCTTGGAACGTCGATGGGTGGATCTAAAATGGTTAAAAATAGCAAATAAATAACCTCCATTTGCCGTAAAGTTATACAACTACTTACCTTCGTCTTCTGAAGAAGTTGCCCCTTGACTCACTGGCATTCATCTCTTTTTTGGTAGCATTAAATTGTGCCGTTGCCAATTCCTCGGCACGCGACTTGTTCGGTATAACACCACGTTGCATTTCTTGATGACCTCGGCCAATTTTCAGTACTTGCCAAGAGCCCACCACACCATTGTGTAATGTGTCAATGACACGGAAGACATCACCTGCTTTAAAAGCCATCTCACCTTTAGAAGGATTATCGCAATGGAAGTGTGTTTTAATGTGGAATGAATCACCGCGTTGATTGGTCACCACCTCATCATATTCCTCTTTACAATACTGCACAATCAAATCGATACGATCTTGCAGTGACAGCAGGAAGAGAACAGCTTCTTCTCGGGTCACGCCCAACATATCCATATCATTCACTTTAAGGATTTTATCGCCTGGTGTAAGGCCCTGTAAGGATGCTGGGGAACCTGGTTGAACCGCAGTTACGAATATTCCAGCTTCATTGCCTCCGGTGAGACGTATTCCTACACTGCCTTCTTTTTGGAATGATATAAATCTGGGCTCCGAAGATTGTCGAGATCTGGTCAAAGATTCATCCTCGTACAATTGACGACGAGAACTGTAGAAATCCTCCCCACCATTTGTGGCTCCTCCACGTGGAGGTGGTGGCCGAGGCGGTTCATCTAGTCGCGACCGAGAACTGTTACCATTTGGCGGTGTCACAGGTCTGTCCAATTGTTGTAAAGACACACCCTCCATAATGGGACCTCGTGATCTTCCCCGAGGTGTCAAATTGCTTTTCTCATCATTCAAGCCATTTACCGGCCCATTATTGGAGGTTCTTGTGGGCGGTTGGACATACAAATTCTGTGAGGAATATGTAGCGCCTCCATTCAAATATGGATCATCTAAATTGTTGCTACAATTCGATAATTGAGGTTGGTGAGTACCATAGATATTTGCCTGCACATTGGAGTTATTCAATTGATTTGCCACCGTTATAGTTGGCTGATTGGTGATATCCCTTAAGGCCACCAAATTCAAACGTTCCTTACATCCATCAATAATCTTTTTAGCCTCTTTGAGGCTCATGGTATCGGCACAATTTGTATTGTGTATACGTGTAATAATATCACCCTCTTGCAAAGAATAACCATTGGCAGCCAATTGATCACGGGCCTTTGAAGAGATCTCTTTGATAAAGAGACGACATCCAAGAACTATGCCATAATCCTCCTTTTTACTATTCTTTGTTAAGGTTACCTTAATGGGTTGACTCATACTCGGACCATTGGCTTGCACCAATGACGAATTGAGGGAATTTGGTTGACTCATTGCTGTGGGATTAGGTGGTACCACCATCGAATTGATGCCATTCGTTGGAGGCATAGAATTCAGACCGGCATTGCTCATGCTGTGTGAGTGCTGGTGAAGTTGCTGTTGTTGTGGATTTGTGACGATAGTATTGAGGGGTACACGGCGTTTAACAACTAACGTTACGGTATTACCACTGTCACGTAAAACTTGTACGGCTGTGGCGTATTCAACATTCTCGAGAGAGACACCATTAACAGATATAATGCGATCGTTGACTCTGTAAAGATAAGAACAAAACAAAAATCAATGAGACAATTTTTTAAATGATTTTTATTTTATAGGAGTATTTCTTGAATGGGATTAATGAAAACTGAATAGTTGTAGTTGAGAATACGAATTGGCGGAAACGACAACCATATTGCCACAATATCTTAATATCTTAATGATACTCAACAGAAGACAGAAGAACTAGAATTTACTGGCATGTTTCTTTCAAGATCACATAACATCAAGACACGATTAGTATGCCTCATATGCCGGTTGCCACAGTTGGTAGAATTCTACCATAAATTGATCTTTTGGTAGATTTTGCAAATTGTTCCTTCCCTACTAAGAAGTACTATAGAAATAAAATTTTGACAAAACTTTCTATAGAACTAAAATTTTGACAAAATATTCTATAGAAACAAAATTTAGACAAAATTTTCTATAGAAATAAAATTTTGACAAATTTTCTATAGAAATAAAATTTTGACAAAATTTTCTATAGAAATAAAATTTTGACAAAATTTACTATAGAAAACAAATTTAGACAAAATTTTCTATAGAAATAAAATTTTGACAAAATTTAATATAGAAATAAAATTTTGACAAAATTTTCTATAGAAATATAATTTTGACAGCATTTTCTATAGAAATAAAATTTTGACAAAATTTTCTATAGAAATAAAATTTTGACAAAATATTCTATAGAAACAAAATTTTGACAAAATTTTCTGCAGAAATAAAATTTTACAAAATTATCCATATAAATAAAATTTTGAAAATTTTTCTATAGAAATAACATTTTGACAAAATTTTCTATAGAAATAAAATTTTGACAAAATTTTCTATAGAAATAAAATTTTGACAACATTTTCTATAGAAATAAAATTTTGACAAAATTTTCTATGGAAATAAAATTTTGACAACATTTTCTATAGAAATACAATTTTGATAAAATTTTCTATAGAAATAGAATTTTGATAAAATTTTCTATGGAAATAAAATTTTGACAAAATTTACTATAGAAATCAAATTTTGACAAAATTTTCTATAGAAATATAATTGTGACAAAATTTTCTATAGAAATAAAATTTTGACAAAATTTTCTATAGAAATAAAATTTTGACAAAATATTCTATAGAAACAAAATTTTGACAAAATTTACTATAGAAATAAAATTTTGACAAAATTTTCTATAGAATTAAAATTTTGACAAAATTTACTATAGAAATCAAATTTTGACAAAATTTTCTATAGAAATCAAATTTTGACAAAATTTTCTATAGAAATAAAATTTTGACACAATTTTCTATAGAAATAAAATTTTGACAAAATTTTCTATAGAAATAAAATTTTGACAAAATTTTCTATAGAAATAAAATTTTGACAAAATTTTCTATAGAAATAAAATTTTGACAAAATTTTCTGTAGAAATAAAATTTTGACAAAATTTTCTGCAGAAATAAAATTATCCATATAAATAAAATTTTGAAAATTTTTCTATAGAAATAACATTTTGACAACATTTTCTATAGAAATAAAATTTTGACAAAATTTTCTATAGGAATAAAATTTTGACAAAATTTTCTATAGAAATAAAATATTGACAAAATTTTCTATAGAAATAAAATTTTGACAACATTTTCTATAGAAATAAAATTTTGACAAAATTTTCTATGGAAATAAAATTTTGACAACATTTTCTATAGAAATAGAATTTTGATAAAATTTTCTATAGAAATAGAATTTTGATAAAATTTTCTATGGAAATAAAATTTTGATAAAACTTTCTATGGAAATAAAATTTTGACAAAATTTACTATAGAAATAAAATTTTGACAAAATTTTCTATAGAAATAAAATTTTGACAAAATTTTCTATAGAAATAAAATTTTGACAAAATTTTCTATAGAAATAAAATTTTGACAAAATTTTTATTAGAAATAATATTTTGACAAAATTTACTATAGAAATCAAATTTTGACAAAATTTTCTATAGAAATAAAATTTTGACAAAATTTTCTATAGAAATAAAATTTTGACACAATTTTCTATAGAAATAAAATTTTGTCAAAATTTTCTATAGAAATAAAATTTTGACAAAATTTTCTATAGAAATAAAATTTTGACAAAATTTTCTATAGAAATAAAATTTTGACAAAATTTTCTGTAGAAATAAAATTTTGACAAAATTTTCTGCAGAAATAAAATTTTGACAAAATTATCCATATAAATAAAATTTTGAAAATTTTTCTATAGAAATAACATTTTGACAACATTTTCTATAGAAATAAAATTTTGACAAAATTTTCTATAGGAATAAAATTTTGACAAAATTTTCTATAGAAATAAAATATTGACAAAATTTTCTATAGAAATAAAATTTTGACAACATTTTCTATAGAAATAAAATTTTGACAAAATTTTCTATGGAAATAAAATTTTGACAACATTTTCTATAGAAATACAATTTTGATAAAATTTTCTATAGAAATAGAATTTTGATAAAATTTTCTATGGAAATAAAATTTTGACAAAATTTACTATAGAAATCAAATTTTGACAAAATTTTCTATAGAAATATAATTGTGACAAAATTTTCTATAGAAATAAAATTTTGACAAAATTTTCTATAGAAATAAAATTTTGACAAAATATTCTATAGAAACAAAATTTTGACAAAATTCTCTGCAGAAATAAAATTTTGACAAAATTATCCATATAAATAAAATTTTGAAAATTTTTCTATAGAAATAACATTTTGACAAAACTTTCTATAGAAATAAAATTTTGACAACATTTTCTATAGAAATAAAATTTTCTATGGAAATAAAATTTTGACAAAATTTTCTATGGAAATAAAATTTTGACAAAATTTCTATAGAAATAAAATTTTGACAAAATTTTTTATAGAAATAAAATTTTGAAAAAAATAAATAAAATAAAATTTTCTATGGAAATAAAATTTTGACAAAATTTTCTATGGAAATAAAATTTTGACAAAATTTCTATAGAAATAAAATTTTGACAAAATTTTCTATAGAAATAAAATTTTGACAAAATTTTCTATGGAAATACAATTTTGATAAAAGTTTCTATGGAAATAAAATTTTGACAAAATTTTCTATGGAAATAAAATTTTGAAAAAAATTTTCTATAGAAATAAAATTTTGACAAAATTTTCTATAGAAATAAAATTTTAACAAAATTTTTTATAGAAATAAAATTGTGACAAAATCTTTTATAAATAACTTTAAACATTTTAATTTTTGGTTTAGGCCATACTATCAAAGTCTCAAGGGATATTTATACAATCAAGTAAACTTTCGCTATTAGGAGTGATAAAAAAATAATAAATAAACTTCTAAAATAAAATAATAAAACATTTCTTTTGATGAAACATTGTTTTCCATAATAACCACCAAAATTTGATGAAACTTGACAAAATAAGATATTTTTATTTGGTAAATTTTGGTAGATTATTTTTGGCTCGAGTGTCCAACCGCTTTATATGCCGATTAAATTAAAAGAGACACGTATGCTTACAAATGGTATCTCCTCTTGCCGAATCAAGGGATTATTGTACTGTTCTGTAATCAAAGCAATCTTAGCTTCTATTTCTCATTTAAGAAATTTTATATATCCACTAATGGTATAGAAGTTATTGCCCACTACTAATTACAAATTGTTTTCCTTGTTATTTCACATATTTGAACAAATGTTTTCTTCTTTCTGATTGATTTCTTTTCCCGCAAAGTGAAATCGTAATATTGCTAATTACTAATACAAGATTTCAACATAACATTTATTGACATAGGTTACTTAATGTCGAACTAAATATTTGAAGATTGAGAGCAGAAGTTGATGAAAGCAACAATTGTCGGTATTACTGAAGTTAATTCAATAAAAGATTTCCAATAATAACTGGCACTTTTGTTTTGTAGCAAACTGTATATAGAGATCAGTATGAACTTCGAAAAAAAAAATTACAACAGTTTAATCCTCTTAAAAATAGTTTTCAATAAAGAAGTGAAGTGTTTTTTTTTTCTGAAAAATAGAAAATATGTCAACACATTCATTACAACGAATTGGTATAATGACAACACTCTGTTTTTTCCCCATTTCAATGTAAGCAAACACTAGATGACGATGATGATGATACTCAAGATGATACGCACAATGTGTATGTCATGGTTGTTACATATCAAAATATGCGGGCAATGAAGATAAAAAAGTTATAATACCTTTGAAGCAAATGTGAAGACATCCTCCTATTAATTTGTACCTTAAGTACTTTCTTTGATCTTATTTTGAAGTAATTTACTTATCTACAAGAATGAGGTATGTACATACATACATCGTACTTTAGATTCCATTGCGGTTATCTTGTTAAGATATGAAAAGTCATTACCGACATCTTAGTTGCAAAGATTAAAAGAACGGTGAATATATTCAATGCCAATACCGGATCTCAATCGGAAAAAATTCTATGAAATGCCTATAGAGACGTACCAATGATAGATAGTATACCCAAAAAGTAAAGTTTTAAATTATTCTACACAAAATTTCTTATACCTAAAGTGAATAATATCGTAGTCATTCCTTGTACTTATGAAAAGTGTTTTACTGCAGATAGAAATAGAAACGCCTCATTGATCCTATTCATATATTTAGAAATTAAGTTGATCGGGGAAAGAGAGCATCCCGTTAAAGTGGTTTGGATGATCCAAGGGCCGTTACCCCGAAAACTGCTACCACGACCAATTATACGGCGCCGTCCAATGATCCACTAAAAAATCAAGTGAAAGTACCGTGATCCGCTATGAGATTATTTGTACAACCAATCTTACTCTTGCATCCCTACCAGAGAATGAAGCCGACGAGTCGCGCCGCCGATTTTAGCCGCCGCCGACCAGTTTTTATCAGTCCAAGCCGCCGCCGAATATGTCGACTCTTCTCGACTCAAATTTAGCCGCCAATTAATCAAAAATATTGATTTAAATCAGAATTTTTTTTAAATAATTTTTGTATTTTTTTTTGTCAAAATCTTTAACTTTCCATCCAAAATCAGTCAGTATCAAAAGTTGCTATAATAATTTTGCAAACATTTCGCTCAGAAAATTTGAATGAAATGTAAATGTGACAGTAAGATTGGTTGTACAAATAATCTCATTGCCATTCGGATAACTTAAAATTGATTTTATAATGGATAATTGTCCGCCGCCGAATAGACAAATGTGTATCGGCTTAGCCGTCAAGCCGCTGCCGCCGGAGGCAAAAAATTTGTGTTAGCCACCGCCGACAAAACCAGGTCGGCTTCATTCTCTGATCCCTACCATGCATGATTATTTCGAAGTTATTATAGAAATGTCGTCTTCAATCAGTTTGGATAAATGAAGCAATTGTTTGGTGCAAAATACAATAATTGGAAGCAACTTTTGTGATTAAAACCAATTTAATTTTGATTAATTGGCGGTTTTACATTTTTTTTCGAGATAAGCCGCCATAATCGTCGGCGGCTTCGACTGGCAAAAACAGTCGGCGGTGCGAATCGACGGTTTCGTTCTCTCTTTCAGTTCTATAACAAAATTAGTTGTATAATTAATTGCAACATCTAAGTTGGCCTAAATTATCTCTATTGCGATCATGAAGTCACAACATTCATCTTTTTATGTTGGAAATTTTGGTACCTTGTGCTGATAATACCATAATATTTATTATTAATTTTCCCTTGGCAATTTTTAAAATTACTAATGTAATGTTAGGTTAGGTGGTAGCCCGATGTATCAGGCTCACTTAGACTATTCAGTCCATTGTGATACCACATTGATGAACTTCTGTCTTATCACTGAGTGCTGCCCGATTCCATGTTAAGCTCAATGACAAGGGACCTCCTTTTTATAGCCGAGTCCGAACGGCGTTCCACATTGCAGTGAAACCACTTAGAGAAGCTTTGAAACCCTCAGAAATATCACCAGCATTACTGAGGTGGGATAATCCACCGCTGAAAAAAAAACTTTTTGGTGTTCGGTCGAAGCAGGAATCGAACCCACGACCTTGTGTATGTAAGGCGGGCATGCTAACCATTGCACCACGGTGTCTCCCTAATGTAATGTTACTAGGTACATTTCCTCGGTGGGTCTGCTTCATTGCAGAGAATGCTCCTGAGCAGAGAATGGAGCCGACCCATTTTTGTCGGCGGCCGCTGACACTAAATTTTTGACTCCGACGGCGGCGGCGGCTTGACTGCTAAGCCGATATAAATTTATCCACCCGGCGGCGGATTATAAAATCAATTTGAAGTTATGCGAATGGTAATGATATTAGTTGTACAACCAATCTTACAATCAAATTTACATTGCGCTAAATTTTTTGCGAAACTATTATAGCAGCTTGAAATTGATTGATTGTGGGTGGAGATTCAAAATTTTGGCAAAAAATATGACAATTAATAATATATTTTTTCTGATTTAAATAGATATTTTTAATTAATTGGCGGCTAAATTTGAGTCGAGATGAGTCGACATATTCGGCGGCGGCGTCGACTGGCAAAAAATGGTAGGCGGTGACGGAAATCAGCGGCGCGACTCGGCGGCTTCATTCTCTATTCCTGAGTCGAACGTTGGTCTTTGTGAAGAATGCGAACAAACTGACTCAGAGCCTTTGCAAATTAGTTATGATAAAAATTCCGCTGAGATCAGCGCTGGGGGTCAAAGTATTATTATCTTGAAGAGGCGTCTTTTATGAAATACTATATAACCTTACAATTAAATGTATCATAGTAATATCCGTTTTTTTTGTTTTTTGTTGACCTCTTAAAAACATTATATACATTTCGTTTGCCCCCAAAATTAAAATTCCCAAAGAGTAAATATTTTCATATATTATAGACCGAAACGTCTTTTTCGATAAACAAAGTAAACAAATTTCTTTATCTTAATTTAACCAAACATATCACATCGAAAGACAAATATATTCGTAGAATGTATACATAAACATAGTCTAGTATATCCGAATATATCCCAAAAACTACCTTAAGTAAATATGAAATGGAATTTATATTATTAGGTTTAGTGATAAGAAATACCCATGTAGATTAACACACTCCAATTCACGGCTGTTAAAATTAAAATTTGATTCCCTTTGATATTTATAAGCGTTCTTCATAAAAACATTTACGTTACATGATTTCAAACCAAATCTAAAATACAATGTGAGTGGAAGTTTGTTTTATCATTGTGCCACTGTAGCAAATTTAACATTATTTTTTTTATTAAAATTAGGACATGAATCTTTGAAATTTGCGTCTCTCTCCTGGGGTCGTATGTCTTTGAAGTAAGGCAAACTTTCCTTTAAGTAAAAAAAAAAATTTTTTAATTACAAAAATTATTATTTAAAAACAAAACCGAGATATCGAATCTTTGGAGTAAGATAAAAAAGCTTTAAATTTTTATTAGAATTTACTTTAAGGAAAATTACCCTCACTTCAGAGACATACGACTTCAATGTAGGGGTGCCCATTTCGTATATATGTGTCCTAAATTTAATGAAAAAACTTATAAAGTTGAGATTATTAGCAATTTTAATTAAAATTTCTTTATATTCAAGAAAATTTTCCTTAATATTTTGAAAAATGCATGTAAAAAATTTAGGTTGCATAATCATTAATATTGTCAATATGTTTTTCAGTGTATTGAGTATTTGTTTGGATATTTTTGTAAAAAATCGGGCAATAGTAGCACTTTACAAACTCAGTAAAAAATATTATAAACAAATCAGTAGTCTTCTTTTATTAAAAACTTGAAAAATATTAATTTTTTCGATTTCGATTAAAATTCTTACTATGTCAACCCTTTTATGTGGTTAAGTAAAATTAATATCCGGCTATCTCTTCCCCCCATTGATATAAACAAATGCACGCATTAAATAAAACCCCTCATAGTTGTAACACCCTCACCCATAAATTGGGACGTGTCTCATAAAACGTGCCTAACAGCCCTTTAACTATCAAACGTAATAAATGGGAATCACCAGACATGAGAAGTACATATGTAGCAACAGATAAGACGGACGGCCTTCATCACATTGTGGTATCAAAAAAACAAAAAAAAAAACACTTGTGATTACCTAAAATTTTTAAATCCATTGAATAAGACGATAACAAGAATTTTCCCCTCTTCAGAATATTTGAAAAGATACATGTGTTCGATGTAGAGGAAAAAAACCAAGGATTTAGAAAGTAAAACTCACTGCAATTGACACATTTTTCCCATTTGGGATTTTTTCTTTCCCGAAAATACTTACTGTAAACGATCTTCGGCTGGTCCACCTTTTAGAACATCCGATACGGCTATAGAAGGATCACCATTGGCAAAATGAGGATTGTCACGGCCGCCAGAAACAGCAATACCAAAACCATAGCCCGGTACACGAGTTACCGAAACCGTATGATACTCCCATGTTGTACGATCACCCTGTAATCAGAAAGAAGAAAAAGCAAATAAATTAAGGCTGGATGCATTTAAGTTAAATAAAATAATGTAAAAAACCTAACTATACAACGGATATGATTTTGTAGGAAGATACAAAATAAACAATAAATAATATGTTAAAAAAATCATGTGCATGAATGAACATGTTTAACATTTGTATCGCACCGAATACCCACCCAATAAAAGAATAGAGGAAAAGAAATAAATATTCAACGTTGGTATAAAATCACCGGAAGTGCAGTAATTTTTAGTTAGTTTTTTGTTTGTTTTTTTCTTTTTTTCTATGAAAAAGATTTCATCGCAACTTTTGAAGAGTTTTAAATATACGATTTGCATAGTTTTGTTTTTGTAAATTTATATATTTTCATTGGGGAAGTATAGTCATAAAAATTTAACAGGAATTGGTGTAATGTGTATTTATATACGTATATATGTGTGTGTGGTTGTATTCCTTAATGGAGTTTAATAGGAATATAAATTAGATACTTAAATAAAAATAATAGGATTTGAAATATTTAATTATTCAATATCGAGTGGGCTGATATGGATATGTGTCTTAAGGAAACAGGTTGTATATAAGCAAATAAAAGTTGAAATATTGTGATGAAGTTTTCATCGGCAAATTTTTGTGAATATACGAGTAAATTCTTTATAAAGGCATTGGCAGTTATAATATAAAAAGAACATTTGTTATTAGAAAGTAGGTTCTAAATCCTATTTTCCTTACGTTTCGTAAAGCCGGCAGAGAACTGAACTGGGTGACGCCGACGCAAACTGTATGATATTTGAGAGCAGCACCGACAAAAACTGCATGATATTAGAGAAATTTTCCTCATGACTGCCATGTTTCGTCCTCTTGTCTTTTATTCTCTCTGAGTTTGTGGGAGTAATCGCAGAAAAATTTCACTGCACATTTTTAGGTGGTACATATGGACGCTATAAAATCGAGTGTCTACAAAAATTTGGTGTTGGACACGTCAAATTTAAATAAAATATATATCCATAAAAGGAATTAATTAAAAAGTGACACAATGATGTAATTTTTTTTGTCAAAATTTTATTTCTATAGAAAATTTTGTCAAAATTTTTTTTCTATAGAAAATTTTGTCAAAATTTTATTTCTATAAAAATTTTTTTCAAAATTTTATTTTTATATTGTCAAAATTTTATTTCTATAGAAAATTTTGTCAAAATTTTATTTCTATAGAACATTTTGTCAAAATTTTATTTCTATAGAAAATTTTGTCAAAATTTTATTTCTATAGAAAATTTTGTCAAATTTTATTTCTATAGAAAATTTTGTCAAAATTTTATTTCTGTAGAAAATATTGTCACAATTTTATTTCTATAGAAAATTTTGTCAAAATTTTATTTCTATAGAAAATTTTGTCAAAATTTTATTTCTATAGAAAATTTTGCCAAAATTTTATTTCTATACAACATTTTGTCAAAATTTTATTTCTGTACAAAATGTTGTCAAAATTTTTTGTCAAAATGTTATTTCTATAGAAAATTTTGTCAACATTTTATTTCTATAGAAAATTTTGTCAAAATTTTATTTCTATAGCAAATTTTGTCAAAATTTTATTTCTATAGAAAATTTTGTCAAAATTTTATTTCTATAGAAAATTTTGTCAAAATTTTATTTCTATAGAAAATTTTGTCAAAATTTTATTTCTATAGAAAATTTTGTCAAAATTTTATTTCTATAGAAAATTTTGTCAAAATTTTATTTCTATAGAAAATTTTGTCAAAATTTTATTTCTATAGAAAATTTTGTCAAAATTTTATTTCTATAGAAAAATTTGTCAAGATTGTATTTCTATAGAAAAATTTGTCAAGATTTTATTTCTATAGAAAATTTTATAAAAATTTTATTTAAATTGAATATAGAAAATTTTGTCAAAATTTTATTTCTATAGAAAATTTTGTCAAAATTTTATTTCTATAGCAAATTTTGTCAAAATTTTATTTCTATAGAAAATTTTGTCACAATTTTATTTATATAGAAAATTTTGCCAAAATTTTATTTCTATAGAAAATTTTGTCAAAATTTTATTTCTATACAACATTTTGTCAAAATTTTATTTCTGTACAAAATGTTGTCAAAATTTTATTTCTATAGAAAATTTTGTCAAAATTTTATTTCTATAGAAAATTTTGTCAAAATTTCATTTCTATAGAAAATTTTGTCAAAATTTTATTTCGATAGAAAATTTTGTCAAAATTTTATTTCGATAGAAAATTTTGCCAAACCCTTTGACTCTGACTACAATCCTTTCGATAAACCAAAATTGAATATAACAAGAAGTCTATCGTCAATTTAATAGCTCATTCACATTAGGTTCGAAATCTAATAAAAGTTGATTTGAAATTCCTTTTTTAGAAGGCAAATGACAGTTGAAATCTGGTTACAGTGGATTTTGGAAGTGTAATGTGTATGAGGTATTAGTAACCTTCCTTCGAATTGAAATGTATGCCTAAGGAAGCTTCACACTATCTCACAGAATTTTGCAATCAAAGGAGTGGCAATATTGCATATTAATAAAGAAAATTTGCATATTACATATTAAAATATAAAGAATTAAAATCACTATGTATTATAGTCATGTAAAATCATGGTAACGGAACAAAATTCCCATAGAAATCAATTCTAACCAATAATCAAGAGCCAATAATAAAACGAATCACATATCACCTGACTTCAATTATTTCTTTTAAAATGCATTGAACATGTTTTACAGTTTTTTTTTCGAATTGTAAATTGCATATTCATCATTATAGTATTGTAAAAAAGATTTCTAAATCAATATATCTGTGGGATATGTTTCGTGCATACATTTTAATGTAATACCTATTCAGTGTTAATAATCAAAATCAATAGACCATAAAATCTACACCTGCACTGTTTTTTTTTTAGAAAACTAAATAAAAAATTATAGAAACAGCAATTTTAAAACCCACAATCATCATCAGAGTCTCTCTTCAAATACAATGATATGGTGTAAATTTAAGGTTTGTTTTAGTCAAAAATATATATGTGGAACTGAAAACACCGGAGCTGGAATCTAGCACACCATTGTGAAGTCTTTTTCATTTGAAATTTTTGTTTTTGTTTTCTATGTCTCGTGATTTGAATACACGCAGCAGTACAGATTTAGTTTATTGAACTGCATTAACGTTAAAGTCTTTGTTAATGTTCACATAAAACGATTGAGGCTGCTGTTGGCTGTCAGACGGATTTTGACTGACACCCACATGAAATCGTGTTCACTGAAAGCTTAACCGAAATTTAAATTAGCAGTTTTTCATTTAAGCAATATTAGTGATTTAGAGTAAAATAGATAATTTTTGTCGGTTTGTGGGTCATTATTCGTTTTGTTTTTAAAATTACTCAGGTCGATGGGCTGGTGACACAGGTGGAGCGGATTCTATAAAGCAAACCGATGGCCAATGGTATGTCATAAATTAAGTATCACAAAATTTAATCAAGATAATATTGTAGGCTTTTCTAAAAAAAAATACCCATAAGATTTTAAGATGTTATCAATGTTTGAATAATCATATAAATAGAAACCAACGAGAGATATTGATAGATAAAATTATAAAATTAAATATCAATTTAAAATTCTTACCAATATATTATTTGGAACATATTCGGGGAATTTCATTTTTATTTAAAAAAATGAAATGTTCCAATCCTTTGTGAGTTTTATAGTGTTTATCCAAAAACACTGTAATCGTTGCTTAATTTTAAAATATTTTATTTGGTTTGATTTTATTATCTTTGTTTACTTTGATATTTTCTACTCGTTAGCGTTTTTCTTTGGTTTCGTTTTGGTTGTGTTGTGTTTTGTTTTTTGTCTGAGGCACTTTAAGCAGTTAATTTGCATTTATTTATTAAATGACGTAGTAGTTTAATAAATAATTATTGTTTAATTTACATTTTATAGATTGCACATTAGACACTAGACTCTGAAAAAATATATTCAATCATCGTAATTAGTCAAAACCGGTTATTTTATTGATTAATTGTCGAGAGCGCGTAAATGCCATGGATAAATTGGATTGACACTTTATTAAATGTCATTGCGATCGATCTGGCAATGTCAAAAAGTAAAGGGAGAGAATTTGTGATGTAAATGCCGGTACCACACAGAAGAAAATTTCACGAAAATTTTTCCAATTAAAGACATAATTGAGTTTTAAAAAATATTCAATTAAAAATTTAATTGATTGAACAAATTGTTTATTTGAAACAAAAATTAATAGTATTAATAAATTTTTTAATAGGATCAATTAATTTTTTTATATTTATTTATTTTATTTTATTTTATTATGCACTGAAAAAACAGTGAACCCTTTTCCATTGCAAAATGAACTAAACTGTAGTAATATTGACCATGATTTAGCCCTTAAGATTTTTTTCAACTTGTCTAGTTTATAATTCTCTTAAATTTTAGTTCATCTATAACATTGTATTTTAGTTCATTTTTACAACGCCATAAGATTTATATACCACTACCAAGTTAAAAAGTCAGTATTATTTTGTTTTACTTGCTTATTTTTTGGGAAACCCGATAATAAAAATTGGTTAACAGTCTCTTTAAAATGTCGACGACTAAACTATTTTTAAATCAATCATTCCACAGTACAGAGAAATTAAATAATTAAAGGAACAACAAACTGTTTTACTATTATGAAAATTTTCATACATTAAAATTAAACTTTCTTTAAGCAAAAGTACTTCATTATAAAAACTTATGATGAAAGTTCTTAATACAATGTTTTTTGTGAATAAAAATTATGACCACGTGGAACAGAGAGTAGTTCATTTGAACTCGCTGTTTGAACATTTTGACTTATCCTTGTTTTATTCATCGTAGGTAATTTTTTCACATATCTTGCTGGAAAAAAATGGAAGCAATGATGAAAATTGTTAAAAATTAACACCATGTAATGAAATATAATTTTTTAAATCTTTATTTTAGCTTGTAACTTACCATATTTGGGGGCATTTTATCAAATGGTGTAAGGAATTCAACTTTTCTTTGGAAAACGTATCTCATAAAATTTGTACCTGAAACAATTAGAGAAATAATGAAGTATTCTATATAAACTCATAAAACTGTGTTTTTATCGATGTGAAGGATATAATAAAATAAATATTCTAGTTGAAAGAAAGCCAAAGTTTTAATATAAAACTTACCAATTCTCTATTAAATTGTACGCTGAGGGGAAATATAAAAAGTTGTCCAAATTTATTTGGGTTACTCTGAAATTAAATATTAAATAAAATTATTAAATAAGTTTTCAAAAAATTTAATGAAAAAAATAATAATATGCATAAAAAACCAAATATTCTTGATAAACCTAGACAGTCATCATTCGTCAAAATGACGACACGTAATTTCATTTTCGATTTAAAATGCATTTTAGTCTATTGGGAAATGGTAAATTTAAGTTATACTAATTCGACCGTTTTATTAATTTTTGTTTTATACTACTTAAAACCAAATTGAATAAGAAAATAAACTCAAGTTTGGTTCACTTTTTCGCTCACGATGAAAATTATAGCGTCTTGAAATGAGCCGTAGTCAAAATGACGAAGGATGACGTTAAGTACAAAAAATAAGGATGACTGTCCAGGGCTAAAAGAAAGTTAAAGAATCCTTACCAATTCACTATTAAATTACAGGCAAAGGAGTACTAAAAATTTGTCCAAATTTTTAAGGGGTTATTCTGAAATTAAATATTTGTTTTTACATTAAAAATATTACATTGGTTTCCAAAAAATTTGATTAAAAAATACTAAAATAAGGCATTAAAAACCTGTAATTTTGATGATAAAAGGTCAGAAAAACGTAAATATTCTAGTTGAAATAAAGCCAATTTTTAAAAGAAAACTTACCAATTCTCTATTTTTTAAATTTGTCCGAATCCATCTGGAGTTGCTCTGAAATTAAATATTGTTTTTACAACAAAGAAAAACATTAAACTGGTTTCCAAAAAAAAAAATAATTAACAAATAATAATATACATAAAAAATATTCTTTTTAAAAGAAAGTCATGTTAAAAAAATACTTACCAATTTATGAATAAACTATACGCTGAGATATAATAAAAATTTTCCAAATTCATCTGGAATTGAATATTAATTAATAGAATACTAAAAATTTCAATACACTTTCAACATATTTTCCTAAATATTCGTAATAACTTTTTTCTAAACTACCGATAAAATATTAATAACTTTCATTTAAAAGGTTTAATAAACAAACACCAATATATGTCTCAAAAATCCAAAATATTCCATGCCTTTATATTCCCTTGTTGCATACCTACTTAAAAGATGCAACAGTCCACGCCAACGCCAAATATACAACTGAAGCATGACAAACAAAACCAAGCAAAGCCAAAACATTCCTACAACAACAAAAACACATGTGCCTTTATTGAAAACAACACCTCATCCAGCCAAATAAACCCACACAATAAACACACACACACACAAACCACTAAATGAACAAAAATAAAAACAACCCACGCTCATGTATACACAACAAAACTCAAGTAACATCATCTTTACATTAATCACATTCCACTATGCCGATAAAAATCTCTGTACTATTCATTAGTTCATCGCATCTGCTGAAAATTTACTCTAAGAATAATATTCGTAAAGGCACACCAGTTTATGAACGATGAAACGTTTAACTTAAAATTTGCAAAATTTTCAAGAAATGTTATCTACCATTTTTGACGAAAATGTCTATAAATTTAATTACATGTGAACTAAAAATATTTCATTGGGTAATTTTTTACCAACAATTATTAACTATAAGAATTGTCAGTAAGAAATTGCTATCCACTTTCAAGTTCATTTTTCGTAAAAAAATATTTTCTCATACAAAAAAATCTTATAGTAAATTGCACTTATTATTTAGAAAGTACTTTACATTTCACAAGTAGATTTATAGCATGACAAACGAATTTTCAACTACCAGTTAAGAAATTTTTTAAGGAAATTTCCATCGTATTTTGTAGGCCATGAACTAAACGATTGCTACTTAGAATTTGTAAAATTTCCTTTCGAGTAGTTAATTTTCGTTGAAGATACGAAAAATGAACTAAAATTCTGGAAAATTCTTGTAATAAATTATTGTAAAAATCTTCTTAAATTTACGAGACACTTTTTTTTCTGTGTGAAGACATTTCAATAAAAAAATTAATTGGATCAATTAATTTCGTGGTTGAATTAGAAAAAAAAAACAGTATATACGGCCGTAAGATTATGTACCCTCCACCATGGATTGCGTAGAAACTTCTTCTAAACACTGCCATTCACAATTGAATTACTTGGGTTGCGCTAACGCTTGCCGATGGCAAGGTATCTTAAAACCTACTAACACCGTCTTCTAAATTGTAAGTAACTCCATACGTGGTGTATATTAAATTAAAAAGACCGATTAAATACGTATATAATTCAGTTTGACAAAATTTTCTATAGAAATAAAATATTGACAAAATTTTCTATAGAAATAAAATTTTGACAAAATTTTTTATAGAAATAAAATTTTGACAAAATTTTCTATAGAAATAAAATTTTGGTAGATATATTTTGGCTCGAGTGGCAACCATGATTATGAACCGATATGGACCAATTTTTGTGTGATTTGGGATCGGTTATATAACTATAGACAGCTATGGACCAATTTTGATATGGTTTTTAGCGGACATAGACTAACACCACGTTCCAAATTTGAACCGGATCGGATGAATTTTGCTCCTCCGGAGGTCAAACCTGGAGAACGGTTTATATGGGGGCTATATATAATTATGGACCGATATGGGCCAATTCTGGCACGGTAATTAGAGACCACACTGAAAAAAATATTGTCGTGAGGTCAAAGATTTCATGTCTTTAAAATACGAATACAAATTTTGCTTAGCATAGAAGACGCATTTTTCTAAAATAAAGTTATTTTCCTTGTCCAAAAGTCAATAAACTTTTCAATGAAGTCGTATTGTCCTTATAATTAAGTGATTTGACTTAAAAATGGGTATCTTAACACGAAAGAAAAAAATTATAGGCTAAGGTTAACTTGACCTTAATAATTCAGAAAAATTCTTTAAATTTAATGAAATTGTCTTTAAATTTGTTGTCTTTTTGCATCTTGACTACAAAGCAAAAAATCGTTCAAATATAGTACATGTTTTTCAAAACTTTATTTTAAAGAAGATTTTTACTTCAAACAAAGCATAATTTCTACTGGAAGTCGAGTGCTAATTTGGAAAATAAAGTTGCCGTTAACTCGTTTTTAAAGGACATTGATAGCATATGAAGAAAACAAGCTGAGAAAGCGAAAAATTAAAATTTGCTTCCTAGAAGCAAGTACACAAAACCTAAATTTAAAAGAGAATTGTGTCTTAAAAGTATCCTTACTTGTATTCTCCGCTTCTTTGGCTCGGAATCAATACCAAATTTTTTAAAGTAAAGACAAAATCTTTGGAACCGAGTATGTTTTTTTTTTTCAGTGCATATACTAATACCATTTTCCAAATTTCAACCGGATCGGATGAAATTTGCTTCTCTTAGAGGCTTCGCAAGCCAAATATGGGGATCGGTTTATATGGGGGCTATATATAATTATGAACCCATATAGAACAATTTTTGCATTGATGTTAGCGACCATATACTAACACCACGTTCCACATTTGAACCGGATCGGATGAATTTTGCTCCTGCAAGAGGCTCCGGAGGTCAAATCTGGAGAACGGTTTATATGGGGGTTATATATAATTATGGACCGATATGGACCAATTCTGGCACGGTTATTAGAGACCATATACTACCACCATGTTCCAAATTTCAACCGGATCGAATGAAATTTGCTTCTCTTAGAGGCTCCGCAAGCCAAATCTGGGGATCGGTTTATATGGGGGCTATATATAATTATGAACCGATGTGAACCAATTTTTGCATGGCTGTTAGAGACCATATAACAACATCATGTACCAGGCTATATATAATTATGGACCGATGTGGACCAATTTTAGCATGGTTGTTAGAGACCATATACCAACACCATGTACCAAATTTCAGCCGGATCGGACCGCAATCCAAATCTGAGGGTCCGTTTATATGGGGGCTGTACGTAAAAGTCGACATTTGCAATACCATCCGACCTAAATACATCAATAACAACTACTTGTGCCAAGTTTTAAGTCGATAGCTTGTTTCGTTCGGAAGTTAGCGTGATTTCAACAGACGGACGGACGGACATGATTAACTTAGACGGACTCAGAATTTCACCACGACCCAGAATATATACTTTATGAGGTCTTAGAGCAATATTTTGATTTGTTACAAACGGTATGACAGAGTTAATATAAACGTATTAATTTATTTAATTTAAACGTAAATGTTAAATTTTTTAGCTTTATAGTCAAGTTACGAGAAGTTATCAAAATTAAGGACAATATTGAAGAATTGTTTCAGAACTGAACTGAATTTTCTTTTTATTAAAAGATTCCAATTTAAAAGTCGTATCGGATAATTCTTAGAACAAAAAGGAACAATTGCATTCAAATTCCATTTGAAAATATTATTTTCAGTGTATGTTCAGGTTAAATGTTGCTCTCATACATACACTGAAAACTGTAATGACCTAATATAAAAAAATATACAACATTATGCATCTTCACTGTAATAATTATTGAGATCCCACCAGTTTACAGAGTTAATTGAGCTCTTCATATAATAATTTTCTTTAATAAATTCTTCCACTACCGTTTCCCTCAATTTCTTGTCTCAGTTATAAATTCGGTATTATTTGTTATGAACATTCTAAAATAATTTCTCTTTCAAATGTATAACTCATTATCATTATTCTTAACAAAAAAGTAGACTAAACTGTTAAAAGACAGCCATAAAATAAATGACTCTTACGGCCATTTTCATGTATGTCCGTTAGACTTTAACTCCCAGTTAACAGAAAGTAAAATCGAAATATCTTCTCTCCGGTTAACTTTAACAGAAAAATTTTTAGCAGTTAAGTTCCTAACTGGCATATGGTAAATATAGACATGATGACAGACATGTCCATAGTACGGTTTAAAAGTTCGTTAGCTAACGTAGCACTAACAGAGCTTCCTGAAAATGGGCGTTAAAGTTAAAGAAATTTGTCTGAACCAAACGAAAATAAATGCTTTTCAGCTCAATCAGCTGTTTTTGAGATCATATAATGTCGATTTGATTGGCAGATGTCAGTATAATCGAGTGTGTGTTTTTAAAGTGTTATGTTACATTTTCGAGGCACATTTTGTCCAAAAACTTAATTTGAGTTGACCGTTTTGTTATTTTTGAACAATTACTGAAAGAAGAATACACAAATTAAGTAAGTAGTGTGAGGGAAAGGTTAATTATCAATTTATTTCTTAATACATTTAAAAAGTTGATTATGCAAAAATGAAACAAGCAATCGTTAGGCTGTCATATGTCAGATATTTTTAATGATGTCATTATACACGTACAATATTTTCTTGGTATATACAGTATTGAAAGAATTGTTTGCTTTTATTAATTTTTAATAAGCTTTTTTTTTTTTTTTTTTTTAGGAATGAATGCCGTTCATCATAGATTTATCTTTTCTATTAAAGCATCTAACATTAATAGAAAAAGGAGGGGTTGAAATAGTTTTTATTTCTAATACAATGTTGTGTGTTACAATGATAAAACACGTTTTATTGGAATGCTTGAAATAAAATATAATTGTCAAGTACGTCAACATGCATTCGGAATTAAAGAAACAAGATGTTATTATGAGTCGTTTAAAATGACTAATAAAATTATTTAGAAATAAAAAAAAATTCTAAATGATTTTTTTCACAATCTTAAATCTTCAAAAGGAGATACATTATAACTAATTAAAACTTTTATCCCACTTTGACTTTAATCATGATTTCAAAAATGTATATAATATCCGTTAAACTTTCATTATATAAATTAATTAATATTCTATAAAAATGACACCGGTAATATATATGTAACTTTGAAATCGGAGAAGCTTGATTATTTTTGCCCTTGCATCTTATCGAAGCTTATTTGAGTCAATTGTCATGGCAAATTTTGCCCTATTATTTTTGCTTTCAATCACAATATCATGCTATTGGGAATTACTTGAATGTTAAACTATTAAAAAATGATTTGTGGCAACATAAGAACTACAAAAGTAATGACAGAATAAGTATCCCGATTACAGGTGTGTTGAACTATTCCCAAAATTATATTTCCTACCAATCACAGTAGCATATTATTGTGAATTATCAGAACGTTAAAATTGCAATTAAATATTGTTAGCTAACAAAACCAGCACTAAATATGAGTTTTTCCCCAATAAATTTCAAAGTGTGATATTTCTATGCAATTAATATTAAGTGGTGGTGAAAAAATGATTCAACTTGGGAGAAATGATTCTCGTGTGTAATTTCCATAAGAAATTAGCATATAAGAACCAAATTGAATCACCTCACCCAGCCAGATCTTACTAGAGACTATGGAAATGTGGATTAGCCAACACTGTAACATATGTATAGTCAGACTTGTAAGATGGGTATCTGGCATTTTGTTTTCAATAGCACAATAATACCAATTCCTTAATCTTCATGTCCAATTATCTCGCATTTAAAATTGTAATTAATGTAAAGTAATTGATTTGGACGAAAAACCAGCCTGCGTTGATATCAGGCTAACATAAAAATGAAAAATTATTTATTTATTTAAAATTAGTTTTGTTTTTTTTTTGACCTTTTGAGGGATAAATAGTATTTGGTACACAGAAAAAAAATTCACGAAAATTTTTCCAATTACAATTTTAATTGAGTATTAAAAAATATTCAATTAAAAATTTAATTGATTCAACAAATTTTTTAATTGAAACAAAAATCAATCACAAAAACTAATAGTATCAATTAATTTTTTAATTGGATCTATTAATTTTTTAATTGGCCTTCAATTAATTTTTTAATTGATACTATCATTTCTGTGATTGAAGACATTTCAATTAAAAATTAATTGGATCAATTAATTTCGTGATTGAACCAGAAAAAAATTTTTTTGTGTGTATTATTTCGTTTCTCCTATTTGTCAAGGAATAACACAAAAATCAATATCTTACATTTGACACACACCGAAGAAACTATGACAAAAATATTCCCAATTAAAAAGTTGATTGAAGTTGAAAAAGTAATCAATTTAAAAATTAACTGATACAATTAAATTGTTAATCAAATGATAAACAAGACAATTAAAAAAATAATTGATGTTTACATTTTTATCTAAGAATTTATTATAGTTTATTTAAAATAATAATTATTATTTTAATTAAATTAAAAAAAAAAACTATTTCCAATTAGAAAAACAATTGAAAATTGTATACCGGAATAATTACCCAGCAAAAAAACCGTCTCCAAAAAAGTAGTTAAAATTTACTTTTTGGATCCGGAAGTGGTACAAAATTGGCGCAGAAGCGATGCATTTAACACGGGCTTGTCATAGGACGGATTCCACAATTTCAAATGCCGTTGCACTGAATTTGCAGCACTTCTTATGGTGTGATTCGAATTCAGTGTGTTTGATGTAAATGAAAAAATTTTGCAATTGTTTGCCAAATAAATAATTTTTATAAATTTTTATGATTTTTAAAGCATTGTATCGCTTTTCCGAAACGTTTGACATCAAATATTTTCAAAAATTGGCAATTTTTAAAAATGCAGTTTGCATTTTTTTTATTCTGTTTGAAACAGAAAAAGTTTAAATTTCCTTTCAAAAATATGATAAAAGCGAGTTATAAAAAATTGAATTAAAAGAGCTTCCTGAGTAGTTAAAATAAAGAACATCTTTGGGAGAACATTTTTGAAAGTGTTTTTAAAGTTGTGCCTTTAGAAGCACTTCCAATTTTTTTTGCTTGGTAGTTCATTAAAATTTGACTCAAATCTAAAAAAGATCATCGATAATTATAATCGGAAAATTCAGTATAAATTCTGGTAAAATTACAACTTTTCTATCTAAAAGAAAAATAATTATAATAAACAAACTATAATACAATAAATATAGGACTGACCCGCTTTAACCCTGAAAAGTTATCCTTATTTTTTGTACACTAACGTCATCCTTCGTGATTTTAACTACGGCTGATTTCAAGACGCTATAATTTGCATCGTGAGCAAAAAGGAGAACCAAAATTGAGTTTGAATTGAATTTGTCTTTAATTAGTATAAAACAAAAATAGGATTAATTCCCTTCCTAGAAGAGATACAAACATGAACAATTTAGAGCAAATAAATTTAGATACGCTGAATACGATGGTGCTAATAACTCAATTGTGTCCTAACTCGAGTTAGGCTGTTAAGGGTTGTGGCCACATATATATTTTGTTTCTAATTAATTCTGTGATTGATACCACCATTGTTGTGACTGAAGAAATTTCAATTAAAAAATCAATTAGATCAATTAATTTCGCGATTGAATAAGAACAAAAATTGTTCTGTATATATGAGAAATCCTACACCCCAAAGAGTTTACTTAAATTTAAAGATTTTGATCTTCCCTTAAGAATTTTGGTATTGATTCTAAGCCAAAGATGCTGCTTCTTTGAAATAAAGACATTTTTTGGGAAGCTATTTATCTTTAAGTTTAGGCTCTATAAATTTAAAATTAGGATATAGATTTCATTTATCGAATTTTCATTTGCGATATATTAATAAAGCTGTCCATGTACAAAAAAATGTCAGTTTAAAAATCCAAATTATAACAAATACTTGAAAGCAAGAATGTTTTAATTAATAAACTTTAAAATTTAATTAATAAACTTTAAACTTTAAGATGAAAAATCTGCAAAATAGGCATTCAAAATAAAAATCAAAAATTCTAAATTGTCGAAGTGTTTTTATCTTCAATATCTCAGTTAATTTAAAAATGATTTCTTTAAATCAAAAATTGTATTCTTTACTTTAAGGGAAAAAGCCTTCAAAGGCATACGACATTAAAGGAGGGACGCAAATTTCAAAGATTTAGGACACGAATCTTAAAGAAAATAATTTTTAAAGTTAAGATTATGAACATTCTTTTAATTAACATTTATTTATTTTAAAGATATTTGTTCTTAATTTTAGTGGACTTAGGCCTTTTTTAAAGAACTATGGCAAATAAAACTCATCCAACTTCCGGTTTTAGAAATATTTCTAAAAACCATATATTTGCATGATATGGCAAAACACTTAGTAGACCATTGGCTAATAACATACTTTCCAAAGAATTTTTATATACGTATCTAATTTAATTTAAATGAAATCAAATGTCATGCATAAATATAATATGGTTTCCATTAAAAATTTCAAAATACAAAACTTGAAAGTGATATATAAAATTCAAAGATATATCTGTTCAATGATTCAAAGCAAAAAAAAACAACGTTTGGCATTTAAAGAGGTTTCCCCACATATTTTGCATACCCAAATAAAAAAAAATAACAACAAAACAGTAAATACGTCAATCTTTCAAGAATTTCTACTTGCTTACACTACAAATTAAAGCAAACTGAAATCTCTGATGATTGCAATGATTTACGCGTATGAGAAATTTTTTGAGGGGGAACCTTAACGCAAAAAAAAATCACTTCATTGTTATTCTGCTAATTGTGTTAATTAAATTTATTTTTAGCATAAATGAAAATGGCCAAGATACATGATATTTTGCACCAGACATTTTGTGAAATGGAAACTATTTAGCAAAGAAAATATCACAAAAAAAAGGAGGAGAACAATACGCCCGCCTTTATTTACGGCAAAACAAAGAGCAAAAGATAGGCTTTTAATAAAAACTTCACTTAGACAAGGAAATAAAATATTCAAGGTGTGATTATTTGTTGTTGAAAAGAAGCCAAGAGAAACTAAAAGAAGGTGAGTCATTTGAATAAAATAAAATATATAAAACCCAAAACGTCAACAACAGGTGATTTAAAATGATTTTTACTTAGAAATTTTGTTTAGGAATTCTATTGCATACCAAACAATGATTTTCTACACTGAAAAAAAAAATATTTACGTGATATTAAATATTACGCAACCTAAATTTTAGGATGCGCAATTTACAAAATATTAAGAAAAAATTTCGTTAAAATAATGAAATTTTAATTAAAATAAAGTTTATAAACTTTGCTTCAAATTTTTTTTCTTTAAATTTAGGACACAAATTTTGTAAATGTTCGTCCCTCCGTTAAAGTCGCATGTCTTTGAACTAAGGCTAATTTTCCTTAAAGTAAAGAAACACATTTTTGATTTAAAGAAAGTGTCCTTAAATCAACTGAAATGTTGAAACTTTAGATTTAAGATAAAAACGCTTCAAATATAGGCTAAGACTTATTTTGAGGTTTGGTTTAAAGTTTTTTTTTTTTTTTTTTTGGAATTAAGAAAACATTTTTTACTTTGAAGTATCCGTTATAATTTGGATTTTTAAACTGGCATTTGTTTGTACGTGAGTAACTTTATTAATAAACCGCGAAAAGAGAATGAAAATTTGCTAAATGAAATCTGTATCCTAATTTTAATTTTATTGGTCCCAGATTTAAAGCCAAATAGGTTGCTAAAAATTTTCTTTATTTTAAAGAAGCCGCATCTTTGGCTCGGAATCAATACCAAAATCCTTAAGGGAAGGTCAAAATCTTTGGATCCAAGTAAACTTTTTTTTGAGTGTACGGTGAAATTTTAAGACATAACTTTTACGTGCTATACGTAGCACAATTTTAAAGAAGAAAAAAATGGAAATATTAGTATTCTTTGTAATCTTAGAATGCGGAATTATATACATGTGTGGATTTCATTTAACAACAACTATGATATAAGAAAAAAAATAATAATCGACTGGTTTCGTCTCATTAACTTATGGTATTGCTTATTAATTTCTATAAAAAACTAATATATTTCTCAATTAGATGTGATTACATTTCTTTGATTTGTTTTATGACTTTGTATGATTTTATTGTACAGAGAAAAAACTATATCACCAAAAAATATATTAAATTTAAAAAGTTTGTTGTATTAGAATACGTATTAAATAAAAACTCACTAATTTAATTAAGTTCAAAAATAAATTCAGTTAAGAAAACTATTGAAAACTTTTACGATTTTAATTAAATATTCATTATCTTAGTTCAAATGTAAATTAAAATAAAAAGATATTTCCATATTATATTTACTTTTAGTCTACTCTTTAAAACCCAAAATAGTCATCAACGATGGCGCCCATTTAAAAAAGACGACCTTCCAAAATATTATGAATAAGCCCAAAATTGTTTTATCATCTTTTCGAGACGAAAAAAAAATACTAGAAACTGTGCCGCTTCATTTCTAGATATCAAAAACGCAGTTTAAGCTTATTTGGATCACCTGAAATGTATTTCATTCAGCAAATTTGAAAGACCATAAAATTATACCATAGAAGCAAAAATATTATTTTTAACTAGAAGTTCTTATTTTCTTTCGAAATTCACAAAACACAGTTATTATTTTGTTTTTGTTCCATATTTTTGCAACAACTAAAAATTCTCAATGTTTTAGACAACTCTCAAGAAGAAAACAACACACATAAAACATGAATGGAATTCCATTGTTTTTAGTTTTGCCAAGGGAAATCGTCAACAACTCCCATTGTCTTAGAAGTTTTTACTTTGAATTCTTTTCGAGCAGAGCTTGCAATATTGTCTCGGTTTACATTTCAAAAAGTGAAATGTAAACAAATTCCTTTAGATATTCATTGACAATATATTTTTTTCATTCTATTTATACAATGTATATATGCGCTAATATATGTGGGCAAGATGAGGGGTTTGTTGTTGTTTTTGTTTTACCCTATATATGATTTTAAAAACTAATTCAAAAGTTCGTTTTGTACACTTAAAAGAATTAAGCAAAGTATTTTTTTTATCGAAAAACAAGTATATACGGCCGTAAGTTCGGTCAGGCCGAAGCTTATGTACCCCCCACCATGGATTGCGTAGAAACTTCTTCTAAACACTGCCATCCACAATCGAATTACTTGGGTTGCGGTAACGCTTGTCGATGGCAAGGTGTATTAAACCTCCTAACACCGTCTTCTAAATTGTAAGTAAGTCCATACGTGGTATATATTAAATTAAAAAAATTTTCTATAGAAATAAAATTTTGACAAAATTTTCTATAGAAATAAAATTTTGACAAAATTTTCCATAGAAATAAAGTTTTGACAAAATTTTCTATAGAAATAAAATTTTGACAAAATTTTCTATAGAAATAAAATTTTGACAAAATTTTCTATAGAAATAAAGTTGTTACAAAATTTTCTATAGAAATGGAATTTTAACAAAATTGTCTATAGAAATAAAATTTTAACAAAATCTTCTATAGAAATAAAAATTTGACAAAATTTTCTAAAGAAATAAAATTTTAACAAAATTTTCTATAGAAATAAAGTTTTGACAACATTTTCTATAGAAATAAAATTTTGACAAAATTTTCTATAGAAATAAAATTTTAACAAAATTTTCTATAGAAATAAAATTTTGACAAAATTTTCTATAGAAATAAAATTTTAACAAAATTTGTATAGAAATAAAGTTTTCACAAAATTTTCTATAGAAATGGAATTTTAACAAAATTTTCTATAGAAATAAAATTTTAACAAAATTTTCCATAGAAATAAAATTTTAACAAAATTTTCTATAGAAATAAAATTTTGACAAAATTTTCTATAGAAATAAAGTTGTTACAAAATTTTCTATAGAAATGGAATTTTAACAAAATTGTCTATAGAAATAAAATTTTAACAAAATCTTCTATAGAAATAAAAATTTGACAAAATTTTCTAAAGAAATAAAATTTTAACAAAATTTTCTATAGAAATAAAGTTTTGACAACATTTTCTATAGAAATAAAATTTTGACAAAATTTTCTATAGAAATAAAATTTTGACAAAATTTTCTATAGAAATAAAATTTTGGTAGATTATTTTTGGCCACCATGATTATGAACCGATATGGACATATTTTTGTGTGATTGGGGATCGGCTATATATAACTATAGACCGATATGGACCAATTTTGGTATGGTTGTTAGCGGCCATATATTAACACCACGTTCCAAATTTGAACCGGATCGGATGAATTTTGCTCCTCCAAGAGGCTCCGGAGGTCAAATCTGGAGAACGGTTTATATGGGCGCTATATATAATTATGGACCGATATGGACCAATTCTGTCACGGTTGTTAGAGACCATATACTAACACCACGTACTAAATTTGAACCGGATCGGATAAATTTTGCTCCACCAAGAGGCTCCGGAGGTCAAATCTGGAGAACGGTTTATATGGGGGGCTATATATAATTATGGACCGATGTGGACCAATTTTAGCATGGTTGTTACGAACACCATGTACCAAATTTCAGCAGGATCGGATAAAATTTGTTTCTCTTTGAGCCTCCGCAAGCCAAATCTGGGGATCGGTTTATATGGGGCTATATATAATTATGGACCGATGTGGACCAATTTTAGCATGGTTGTTAGAGACCATATACCAACACCATGTACCAAATTTCAGGCGGATCGGATGAAATATGCTTCTCTTAGAGCAGTGCTTCCCAACCCAATTTGCTTTACGCCCCCCCAAATATTTTTGGATATTGCTGTGCCCCCCCCCCCCAGTTTCTTCTAAAAACAAGTTTCCTTTAAAAAAATGTTTACCCAAAGAAACAGAAAAATATGTATAAAAACAAAAGGGTTTTAATTTCAATTTCAAACAAAAAAATAACAAAAACAAAAGTTCTTTTAATTTCAATTCAAGTAAAAAATATAAAATTATTTAAGATGGATAATATTATTACAATTAATTAGTAATAAAAATGTAATTCAAGGACTAAAAAGGAACATAAATAGTCATGAACTAGATATGTTGAGATCAGGTTTACTAAAATAACATATATAATGCGAATTTTTGATTCGCTATTAATACTTTCAATTAACAATAACAATTTTAATGTATATAAAAGTGTGACCACTTAGTGGGAAATTTGGCAATTTTTCTGTTCATTAACTAGTTTTTTAACATTTGGTGACAGTACTGATAAAGCACATCTCAAATCATTTTCAACATTAAGGCAAGACCGATATTTTGACTTTATATTTAAAAGTGTTGAAAAACTTTTTTCGCATAGATAGGTTGACGAAAATTGTATCAAAACTTTTAACATGTGTGAAGACAAAAGTGGATACAAGTTCCGATATTTTAGCCAGAAATTTTCAGTTGTTAATATATCAAAATCATCTTTTGCGATTGAATCGTTTTTCAAATCAATAGCTTCTTCCTGGATATCCTCAGGTAGTACCATAACGTCCAGAAGAAAGGGATTACGAAACAGTTTGTTCTGCCAACAATCAGTGGTCATATCTGGAAAATATCTATTGAATTCACCCAAAAGTGCATCCAAATGCAATAGAATTCCGTCCAAATTTCTATTTTCAATATCCTCAGAATCTAATATATCGTTTAACCGAGGAAAAGATGTATATTTAGGGAAAGGCGATAAAATTCGTTTTTTCCACAATTTTATTTTTTCCATAAATGAATTTATGGAGTCAAGTGCTGTTAAAATATTTGTAGTTTCTCCTTGGAGTTTTAAGTTTAGGTTATTTAAAATTTCAAAAAAATCGGCTAGGTAAGCCAAGAAAATAATGGTATTTTTGTTTGTGAAACAATCATAAAGTTTTTCATTTTTGGTACTTAACAAGAAAATTTCTACTTCATTTTTTAATTCATATAGTCTTCCCAGCATATTTCCCTTTGAAAGCCAGCGTACCTGGGTATGAAACAATAAATTTTTGTGGTCAGCGTTTAAATCCAGACATAAAGTTTCAAAAAGACGCGTTCGTAGGGCACTGCATTTTATAAAATTGACAACTTCTATGGCACAATTTAGGGAACTTCTTAATTCGTCAGGCAATGTTCTGGCGGCTAAGGCTTGTCTGTGGATAACGCAATGAGTGAATATGATGTTATTGTTTTTTTGCTTGGCGTAATGAATAAATCCAGATTTGCATCCCGTCATTGAAGGAGCACCATCAGTACATATGCCGGCAATCTTTCCCCAAGGTATATCATTGGCATCCAAGAAATCCGAAAGCGCTTTGAAAATATCTTCTCCCTTTGATGTAGTTGTTAGAGGTTTAGAGAAAAGTAGCTCCTCACATATAGAATCCTCTTTGATATATCTGCAGTAAAACAACAACTGACAGGAGCAAGATACATCTGTTGTTTCATCACACTGCAGTGCAATTAATGGCGAGTCCTTGATGTGTTGAATTAATTGGGACTTGACATCACTAGCCATTTCATCAATACGTCTTTTTACTGTATTGTTCGAAAGTGGAATTTTTGAAAGTTGTCTCACTGCATTGTTGTCCAGCATTTTACTTGCAGCTGCTATTATGCTCGGTTTTATAACCAATTCACCAATCGTGTGGGGTTTTTTGTTCCTGGCTATTATCCATGAAATTTCAAAAGATGCTTCTAATGCTTTTTCAGCCTCCAGATTAAACACAGACGTAGAATTTATCTTCATATTTCTTAATGTCGACAACCTTGCTTCAAAGAAAGCAGGAGGTTTGTCTTCGTATTCTGGATGCAAAGATGACAAATGCCTTTTTAATCGTATTGGTCTCATTGCATCGTTAGACACAATTTTGTGACAAATAACACATTGAGGCAAATTTTCATTGTTTTTTGCAACACAAGAAAAACCAAATTTAATATATTCTGTATTGTAAAGCCGTATTTTGTTCTTTGATGTCATATTGGAATGTAATTAAGTCATTAATTCGACAATATTTAATACGCGCAACAAAACCAAAAAACATATGATCGTGTGCATAGAGATGGCAAATTTAAACAGTGATAAGTAAAAGGTAGATAGGTACTAAACCGTTGCAAATAAAGGTAGTAAACAAGTAATAATGGAAAACCTACAACAAGCAATGCATGTAACTTCTACTTTTTCACGTTGGTTATAAATTAACATTTCGAAACATTTTATACTTTATTTTGTAGTATATTATTAATGTTTCGTCGAACCCATAAGTTTGTGTTGTTTTAACAAATTGAATGATACAAAACCTGCTCAACTAGAAATGACGTTGCGCCCCCACAGCAACCTCGTGGCGCCCCCCTAGGGGGGCGCGCCCCCCCATTTGGGAAGCGCTGTCTTAGAGGCTCCGCAAGCCAAATCTGAGGGTCCGTTTATATGGGGGCTATACGTAAAAGTGAATCGATATGGCCCATTTGCAATACCATCCTACCTACATCAATAAAAACTACTTGTGCCAAGTTTCAAGTCGATAGCTTGTTTCGTTCACGTAAATCGGACTACAACTTTGACCTCTGTGGTCATATGACGGAAAATCGGGCGAAAGATATATATGGGAGCTATATCTAAATCTGAACCGATTTCAATAAAATTTAGCACACTTGACTACACTACTAATGATACCCCTAGGGCAAAATTTCAATCAAATTGGGCTAAAACTCTGGCGCCATATAAGTCCGTATCAGGCGAAAGATATATCTGGGAGCTATATCTAAATCTGAACCGATTTAAATCAAATTTTGCACACTTGACTATATTACTAATTGTTCTCCTTATGCAAAATTTCAAGTAAATTAGGGTAAAACTGTGGCTTCTGGGGCCATATAAGTCCATATCGGGGGAAAGATATATATGGGAGCTATATCTAAATCTGAACCGATTTCTTCCAAAATCAATAGGATTCTATTCTGACCCAAAATAGAAACTTCTGGGTGTTGCAAACATATGCACTAACTTATAATACCCTGTTCCACAGTGTGGCGCAGGGCATAAAAAATGTTCTATTAAGCTACGTTAAATTACCTACGACTTTAATTACAAGAAACTTCTTTCTAATAGACTAAGTTAGAGATCCATCTAGCTTTAAATCTAGGATAAATAAAATTAAAATTAAATCTATTGGCCAGTTTAAAAATCCAAATTATAACAGATTTAAAATTAAATCTATTGGCCAGTTTAAAAATCCAAATTATAACAGATACTTTAAAGTAAAAAATGTTTTCGTAATTCCAAAAAACAAACTTGAAACCAAAGATGCATAATCCTTAAAATAAATATTAGCTTATATTTGAAGCGATTTTATCTTAAATTTAAAGATTCAATATATCAGTTAATTTCAAGAAGTTTTCTTTAAATCAGAAATGTTTTTCTTTATATTAAGGAAATTTTTACTTAGTTTAAAGTCATGCGACTTTAACGGAGGGACGCAACTTTCCAAGATTTGTGTCCTACATTTAATGAAAAAAAATATTTTCTTTCTATTAATTAAAATGTCATTCTTTTAAAGACAATTGTCTTTAATATTGCCTAAATTGCGTGTGCTAAAATTTAGGTTACATAATCTTTCATATTTGATCAATATTTTTTTCAGTCTTGTCCTAATAATGTAATAGCTCAATTCGTATGCCCTATAATTTTTAAAAAATGTTACTGGTATTTTTTGGTTTACTAAATGAAAGTGGTAGAAGAGATACAAAATATAAAACAAATTGGACATTTGGTTGATGACGAAATAGTATTTCAATTCTTGTAAAATCATAAATTCAGCTTTTGTAAATTATAACTGAATAAAGATTATAAAAATTCGTATTTTGCCAAAATCAAATGAAATTTTCGCGAACAGACCTAATGGCAGCACTACCTAAAATTTTGTTAATTTTGTGGAATAAACTTTAGTTCATTTAAAGAATAAAAAATTCTTTTAATATAAACTGCAATATCTTGCGATTTCATAATCTATTTATGGGCACACCAATTTTCCAATGGTAATGTAGCGTTTCGACAATTCGTCCTCTATGTCAAATAATAATTTATGGTCATGTCGATGGCGCTTGTTTACGTTAAACCATATCAGATAATTTGCATCAATTTTGAATTATTTTCTCCTTCTGTTGCCACAGATGTTCGGTGGGTTGTAGATACCATTATGTAGGTAGATTGGTATGGCATGCATGTAAATAAAACGAAAGCCAACTCCATTGCATGAAAACAAACAAAAAAAATCAAGAACTGACAATAATATACTATAAGACACCACGAATCCGACGATGACGGCTATGATGATTTTAGTAACTTCAAACTAACTTCTACACTTGGGGGGGAGAAAACAAAATAAACGTAGTCTTTGTGTATAGTTGCCCTAAAGAGAAAAGAACCAAGGCGGCGGATGGGCTAAGGCAGCAGCACACTTTATAAAGTCCATCATTATGATCAACATCCCGTGTTACAATTTCCCCAGTACTGGCGAAGAGAAGAACTAAGATGTGAAAAAATGAAAACTAAGCATGGTTATGCTTAATGATTTTTGTTGTGTTTTTGTTTTTTTTTTGTATAATGCTTGGCGGTGCATTGCAAAACTTAGCGAATCCACAATTAAGGGGTACCTATTAAGCAACACATCACAACTCTTCCGTTGCTTTTGAACAAAAAGGAAATGCATTTTAAAGTTATTTTTTACGCGCTTCACTTAGTTTTTTTTTATTTACAAAGAAGATGATTATGATGATGGTGACTGGACGATGGATATTCTTTATAAATTTTTTTGGATTTTTATTTCAGAGCTGATTAAGAACAACTTCACTTTTCTTTAAAAGTTTAGCACATGTAGAATATATTTTTGTATTATCTTTTTAACTTTATTTCTTATTTATGCAAAACAAAAAAAAAACACACTTCAATGCTTCTTTATTGCTAAACTTTCTTTGGCATTAATAATTTGCTTATTTGTTTTGCTTTTTGACAACACCAAAAATACCATTTGCATATTCAACACCCGGTTTAGAACTTGATATTCTTTCAATATTTTATTGCTTTTTTTCGACTAGGTATTCGTAATTTTATCCGTTTATCCGCTCATATTGGCCCGTGTGTTTTCTAAACGTTTTTAGTCGTACGCGTTCATTGCTACTCTATTGCTTACTAATTCAGCCACAGGCAGCTAAAGTCATATTAACCCACTATAAACAAGAGTCACTGCAAATGACTACACATGAGAGGAAGTTAAATGTGAGGAAATCAAACCCAAAGAGAAACTAAGAGAGCGACATCACTGTGTCGTATCGAGTGTGTGTGTGTGTGCGTGATTAAAGATACTTTTTTACGGTTTACCGGAAAAATCACTCTTGCTCTCTGTGGTCTTAATGGTTAGTTTTGGATCGAAACAGAACAAAGAAAACGTACTCAAAGATACTTATGGCTTATGAATGAAGAGGTGTTATAGAGTTGCCATATAAATATAAAGTGTATAATTTTTTTAATACGAAAAAACAGCAAACGAATGGAAAATGTTAATTCTATGGTGTCCCTTCACACATAAACAAACAATAAAATCAATAAATAATAAATGAGGGATTTGTAAAATAAATATTGGGACACAGATCTCATTTATTGAAAAAGAGAAATTTAATAGCCACAAGTAAATTTTTAATTTATAAATAAATTTGTGCAAATTTACTTATTGTCTAAATGTGGTCTTTTAAAATTTAGATTGCATTATTTTGCATATTATTATTCAATATATTTCTCTGTGTGTCACGCAATCTCGGCCATCGTTTTAGAAGGCTGAAAAACTAAAATAAAGTTGACCAAAAAAGTTAAATTTTATTCGTATTTTTCAGTTTAACTGTTTTTTAGCGGATAAACTCGACATTTTTATCATCTTAAAAAGTATTAATTTTTTTTTATTAAAGTAATTTAAAAAAATTGTTCAACCCACCAGAATATTTAGTTATTCTTAGAAATTTTTTAATATTTTTAGAAAATTTAACTAAACGCTAACATCGCGTCAATATCACAAAAATAAGTAAATATTTTTCGACAAATTCAAGAAAATTTCTTCGACATAATTAATTTTTTTCACTTGTTAAAGAAAATATAATTAATTTTTTTCACTTGTTAGAGAAAAAAAATGGAGTTCAAAATTGCAAGAATGTCTTTAGTGCCATACGAAGTTCAAGATGGGCGCATTTGTAGTAAAATTTACAAATACGACAGTTCGACAGTTTCGAATTCTGTTGTAAAAATTATGTCACGCATGAAGGCAAAATTAAGGCATTTTCAACACTGACAACAAACGAGAGCGCTGCGATTGCCTTGAAAAGCAGAGTTGGATTTTGCTGTTGATGATGACTTGAATAAATTAATGTGGACTAATTTCATTTTCATTTATATCTAATACCAAAAGAATTTATTGCATAGAAATCAGGAACAAACGTAAATGTTGTTAATATTTTACAGTTTATTTTTGTCTTGAGTTCATTTTACTTTCGGCCTTTTTGCTACTTTGTATTCTTTTCTGCCCGTTAAAAGTATAACATTGTTTTTGATTTAAATATACATTGTTTTTTAAAATAACACTCTATAGGGACAAAATTAAGGCAAACAATTTTTTCAGAATAGAAAACACCATAAATGTATTATCACATAATCCCATGCCATTAAAGTGTAATTTAAAACTTATATTTAAAGCTTTATTATATTTACTCTAAAGATTTAAAATGTCGTTTTTGCTTACATTATTTTTTTTTTAATAATAAATAAATTCACTTTACACTAAAAAAAGTTTACGTGAATCCAAAGATTTTGACCTTCCCTTAAGGATTTTGGTATTGATTCCGAGCCAAAGATGCGGCCTCTTTAAAATAAGGAAATTTTTAAGCGACCTATCTGGTTTTAAATCTAGGACCAATAAAATTAAAATTAGGATACAGATCTCATTTATCCAATTTTCATTCTCTTTTCGCGGTTTAATAAAAGTACTTACGTACAAATCAATGCCAGTTTAAAAATCCAAATTATGAGGGATACTTCAAAGTAAAAAATGTTTTCTTAATTCCACCAAAGACGCTAATTCCTAAAAATAAGTCAGCCTATATTTGAAGAGTTTTTATCTTAAATCTAAAGTTTCAATATTTCAGTTAATTTAAGGACAATTTCTCTAAATCAAAAATGTGTTTCTTTACTTTAAAGAAAATTAGCCTTAGTTCAAAGACATGCGACTTTAACGGAGGGTCGCAAATTTATAAAATTTGGGCCCTGAATTTAATAAAAAAAAATTTTTAAGCAAAGATTATAAACTTTATTTTAATTAAATTTTCATTATTTTAAAGAAATTTGTCCTTCGCATCGTAAAATTTAGGTTGCGCAATCTTTAATATCACGTAAATATTTTTTTTAGTGTAGGGTCAGTTTAACGATGGACTTTTTTCTGTGTGGGTACAAGCCAACCTTCATATGAGCACTACTCTACACTACACTGTTCTTTGACGCAGTACCTAGCTTCAATGACTTCGTTTTATAAAATCTATATGGCAACTCTGCGGAAGAGAGGAAACGACTGTAACCGAATGTAAACAATAATACAAAATGGTAAATATGAAAATATATACAATTCCTTCCTATGAACTTAATCGGATTTATGATTTGTGTATATTCAAATTTTTCTTGGCAAGATCTTGATTTAGTAATAAGTAATCCACAAATATTTTTTTGCATATAATCCGGAAGTTGATTTTGAAAAGAAAATTTTGAATTTGAATATGGGAAGGAATGGCTACAGCTAAACCAATTTTAAAATGGGGGTTTCTTAAAATTAATTTAACATTTACTCTTGGTGTAGGTAATTATCTTCAATTTACAAGACAACATAAATACATAGAGTTCTCTTTAAAACTAATCTCTAGAATTTTACTTACTCAAATGAAAGAGCACATTCTCTTTCAATACATTCTCTTGCTTCCGTAGAGTAATCTTAATCTTTGTGATCGAATCTTGTAGATAACAAATCTCCATGCATTCTCACTGTTTGTTATGTTGTTAAGAAGATGAGATATTGTGAAATTCTTTTGTTTTGAATTTTTATTGATGAGAGTGCGGGTGGTTTGTATTCGTTAATTTTTCAAAATTATGCTACAAAAAAACACACATTCTGAATTTTTAAGCTATCAAAATCGAGAGTGGGGAAATAGGAAAAATACAACATAAAATGTACAGCAAAATATACACAAATCAAACCATAAAGACGAGGAAGTCTAAATAGATCCCTTCAAACAAACAAAAGAGCATAGTCGTTTGAAGTGATCACAGATTTATGCCTTTTCAACGTGAATAGAATTTCGTCGTATAGGAATTTAAATGTGTGGAAAAACACAAACATAAATTGAGTTAATTTCAAATCTGAGAAAGTAAAAAGTGTCATAGAAGAAGACATATGTGGTGGGGATTCACAGTGGTTCTTAGCTAGAGCTAAATCAATATCAAGTTGTTAGGAAGTATGGGTGGATGGAAATGAATTGAATGGATATTTTATTAAAATCTTTCGAAATCTGCACCTTGAATACGAAATTTCTATAGGTGGAGCACAGTGGTTTAACGGAGGGATGAAAATTTTCAAAATTTGTGTCCTAAATTTAATAACAAAATTTTCGAAGCAAAGATTATAAACTTTCTTTTAATTACAATTTCGTTATTTTAAAGAAATTTGTCCTAAATATTGTGTAAATTGCGCATAATAAAATTTAGGTTGAGTAATCTTTAATACCATGTAAATATTTTTTCAGGGTAGATATTAAAAGAATGTTCGTTGTAAAGAACTTTCGCCGGGTGATCGCCGAAATGGGAGCAAACAACGACTCATACTACAAATGTGGGGCCGAAATGAAATGTAGTAGTGACCCTCCAACATTTCGGGCCTTGAGAGCAAAGTCTAACAATGTGTTTGATATAGGCATTTCATGCACCACGGAGTCACCGTTGTGCAATGGTTAACATATTCTTCTTATGGATAAAGGGTCGTCGGTTCAATCACAGTTTCGACCAAACGCCAAAAACTTTTTCAGCGGTAATGCAGGTGTCATCCTGAGTGTTTACAATGGACTGAATAGTCTAAGTGAACGTAAAGGAAGGGGTTGCCACTATACCTGAACTAGCTTTGATCTCTTCTGCTTTGATATTCGCTGATATGTGGTCAGGTATCCATGTTAGATGAGTTTTGAATGGCTCAGCCATCTCGTTTAGAGATATGTGGCATTCTGAGTATTAGGGAGCCACCGTGGTGCAATGGTTAGCATGCTCGCCTTGCATACACAAGGTCGTGGGTTTGATTCCTGCTTCGACCGAACACCAAAAAGATTTTCAGCGGTGGATTATCCCACCTCAGTAATGCTGGTGACATTTCTGAGTGTTTCAAAACTTCTCTAAGTGGTTTCACCGCAATGTGGAACGCCTTTCGGACTCGGCTATAAAAATGAGGTCCCTTGTCATTGAGCTTAACATGGAATCGGGAAGCACGCAGTGATAAGAGAGAAGTTCACCACTGTGGTCTCACAATGGACTGAATAGTCTAAGTGAGCCTGATACATCGGGCTGCCACCTAACCTAACCAAACCGATGGGGAATAACCCAAAGCAACTTTTCATAAAATTTATATTCTTTAAAATGGATTATTAAAAAATAGTAAAAAATGGTGATTTTAGCGGCAAAATCGAACTTAATACCTAACTTTTGAGAGAAAAGACGGATAATGTGTTCCATATAGGCATTTCATGCTAACCATTGCACCCCAGGTTGCTGTGCAATGGTTAGCATGTTATTACCTACAAAGGGTCGTGGGTTTAATACCAGTTTCGACTAAACGCCAAAAACTTTTTCAGCGGTGGATTATCCCCTCTCAGTAATGCAGGTGTCATCGTGAGTGTTTACAATGGACTGAATAGTCTAAGTGAGTCTAAATGAACGGGCTGCCACTATACCTAACCTAACTTTGATCTCTTCTGCTTTGATATTCGCTGATATGTGATCAGGCACCCATATTAGATGAGTTTTGAATGGCTCAGCCATCTCGTTTAGAGATATGTGGCAGTCTGAGTAATAATTATGCAAAGATTTGTTGGAATATAACATTTCGGCTAATTATTTTTAAGTATTTGAATCCAAATCAATGCCAGTATATTTGACGGTTAAAATCTTAGAGTCCACAAAATATATATCTATAATTTGGAACCAAAATGTATATCTATAATTTGAAGTTAAGAAGAGGACTTTAATATCCAGCTAAATAAAATATCCAGTGTAACAATTTTCCCATTTTCGGGATAGAGTTGGGTTGATAAAGTTGGTACTTTTTGATCTACAAAAGTATGTTACCAAACAAACTCGAACTGTTTGGTAACATACTTTTCTCAAATTTTCCATATTTCCGTTGACAGAGTTAACCTCACATGCCTCTTAAATATCGAAGGTGTTGGAATTGTGGAACATTTATGAGCATGAAGGAGATTTTCTTACTTTATTGGTGGAAATATAACTCTATGTAGTTCATACTTTGGCTGTATTCGTATTCTTTCCCCGGCTTTATTTATTATTGCTGATCCAAAATTCACAGGCCCATATTTTAAACTAAAACAAGTATATACAGCAGTAAGTTCGGCCGGGCCGAATCTTAAATACCCACCAACATGAACAAAATATTAGGGTTTCCTTTGAAATTTCAGGAGGTCTTGAGGACTTGAGAACACTTCCGGAAGATAAATTTAAAGATTTCACCTATGAGGACTATATCAGATTCTGGATTTATAAGAACCATTTTTGTTTGAGTTTTAGAGGAATCATTAACATCTCTTGTAAGTGTGCAAGAAAATTTTACTATAACGTCTTGATTGAAATCTTAAATCTGTAGATTTTCACCCAAGAAGTAAAATCTGGAAATTTTACATTGAGTTTCAAGCAATTTTCATGATCAGTGCGCCTTCTATACCCTCAAGAAGTGAAGTCGATCTATATGGAGGCTTTACCAAATGGACCGATGAAAACTGAATCCGATACACGTTTTTGTGAGCCTAAAATACCAGAATATTTACAATTTCAGGCAAATCGGATAAAGACTACGGTTTCTAGAAACCCAAGGAGTTAAATCGGGAGATCGTTCTTATGGGGGCTATACTAAAATATGGACCGATACTCACCGTTTTCGGCACACCTCTTTATGGCCCGAAAATACCTCTAGATTTCCAATTCAGGCAAATTGGATAAAAACTTCGGATTCTAGAAGCCCAAGAAGTAAAATCGGGATATCGGTCTATATGGGGGCTATACCAAAACATGGACCGACACTCACCATTTGTGGCACACCTCTTTATGGTCCTAAAATACCTATAAATTTCCAATTTCAGGCAAATTGTATATAAACTACGAATTCTATAAACCCAAGATGTAAAATCGGGAGATCGGTCTATATGGGGGCTATACCAAAACATGGAACGATACGGACCATTTTCGGCACACTTCTTTACGGTTCTAAAGTACCTCTCGATTTCCAATTTCAGGTAAATTGGATAAAAACTGCGGTTTCTATAAGCCCAAGAAGTAAAATCTGGAGATCGGTCTATATGGGGGCTATACCAAAACATGGACCGATACTCACCATTTTTGGCACACCTCTGTGTGGTCATAAAATACCTCTAGATTTCAAATTTCAGGCAAATTGGTTAAAAACTACGATTTCTATAAGCCCAAGACCCCAAATCGGGAGGTCGATTTATATGGGGACTATATCAAAACCTGGACCGATATAGCCCATCTTCGATCTTGACCTGCCTGCAGACAAAAGACGATTTTGTGCAAAATTTCAACACGATTGCTTCATTATTGAAGACTGTAGCGTGATTACAACAGACAGGCAGACAGAGAGACAGCCAGACAGACAGACGGACATCGTTACATCGTCTTAGAATTTCTCCCTGATCAAGAATATATATACCTTTTATAGTCGGAAATCGATATTTCGATGTGTTACAAACGGAATGACAAACTTATTATACACCCGTCACCATTCTATGGTGGTCGGTATAAAAATATAGTTATTATATTATTAAGAGATATTACATCTATACATGGGAGCCACCGTGGTGCAATGGTTAGCATGCCCGCCTTGCACACACAATGCTTGTGACATTTCTGAGGATTTCAAAGTGGTTTCACTGCAATGTGGAACGCCGTTCGGACTCGGCTATAAAAAGGAGATCCCTTGTCATTGAGCTTAACATGGAATCGGGCAGCACTCAGTGATAGAGTGATAGAGAAGTTCACCAATGTGGTATCACAATGGACTGAATAGTCTAAGTGAGCCTGATACATCGGGCTGCCACCTAACCTAACCTAACCTACGTCTATACATTTACCGAAAAATCTCAAAAATTTTAAAACATCTCCAACTTGGATTAAAATTAACATTTTGATTGATTTCCTCTCTTCGCTTGAAGTTCAAAGCCTTTTAATTTATGACCCCAAAAAATTAATGTTTTTAAGGCACTGAAGCACCGATTTTCATACTGTGAAATACAGTGTATAATTATATGGTCGTTAATAAACTATTAATTTTTCAAAAGCATTTGGATGGTTACTCAAATTGTCTAATAGCTTTTCATTATTCTTCATTTATGGGTTTTATACAAATTTCCCAGACTAACTGACTACCCATTCAAAAAACAACCTATCGATCTATACATTATAATGCACAAAGACAAAGCCGCTAAAATTATTTCTTTTTTTAAATCCAAGAAAAAAACTATTCTCATTCCATACTATCTGTACTTAATCAGAGAAAGATTTGTTTTAAAACGTTTTCAGGTACCTGGAAGATCAATCCCACTGTTGTGAGAAGAAAAAAACAATTGAAAATTCAAACTGTGCAACAAAGTGGTATAGAGAGTATTTCTGAAATATTTGATGTTATTGTTGTTGTTTTCCTTTAAGAATCGAACGAAAGAAGATGAAAGAAACACATTAAGAAAATATGCGCATGCTCACATGCATGCCCTAAGGGCTAACACACTACCCTTGAGAATTGAATCAGGTAATATGAGACGATCACTTTAATAAATCTCAAAGATCCACATTGAAGAGAAACTGTGTGTGTGAAAGAAGAGATGGCAAAAGAGAGAATATAGTCTTAGAATTGTTGTGAAATTCAGTTTATAAATTGTCAAAGATAGAGAATTGAGAAATACTTAAAAGATGATGAATCATTTCGTATTGTAGGTATGGATGGAAAAAGGAAGCGAGTTAATTGCTTTTTTCACCCAATGAAGAAAGGACATAGTAATAATTTGTAACACATGTTTGTGTTGTTGTTGCTGCTAATATTCTGGAGAAATTATAATGCAATGTGACAGTCTGTAATTTTAAATTGTCTGCTCAGAGAAAGAGGGAGAGAGATGTAGAATTAAGGCGTCGTAAAAATTGGAATACAATCCCATTATAATAGGTCAGACATTACATTCTTATCAATTTGAAGGAATGTTTATACTAAAAAAAAATGTTTTAAAAGATTAATTTAGGTCAGTTATTGAAAAAGAAAATACGGTCTTATCAAACTGAATGTAATATTGATAATGACCACAAATGGAAAGAATTCTACCCAAACTCATTAAATTTCAATCTTTAACGAGTCGATAGGCATATAATATCACCTTTAATATTATGATTCAAAAAGTGATAATATTTAAGTATATTCAGTTTCGATTATTTGAATTTAAATGTCAATGTTTTAAGATTTTTTCCACTGTGGTTTTATTGAAAATTTAAATTTTAAACAATTATAAAAAAATATAGAATTTTAAGAACAATAAACAACCTCATAGCATATATTCCTTTTGGTAAATGCTAGGAAATCCCACTAAAAATTTATGGCCCCATAAACTAAGCCTATGGATTATAGGTAAAATTTTTAACTTATATAAATTTAACATTTAATAGGGAAAAGATTATAAAAAATAGAAGCATAGTGGAATATAGAATTGATTTTGTAGTATTATATACTATAGCACAAGGGGGGAAAGAAGGCATTGAAAGGCATAAATAATAATAGATGGATCTTCTCATTGGATTATATTGGATGCAACATTACTATGCAGAACAAGAAAAAACGAACCGTTACATTTATAAAGTGTAAATTTATATTTTATTTATATTTATATATTATATAATTTTGATAAAGGCCAAACCAAGTTGATTGTAAGTAATTGTTGATACAATTGCAACAAATACGGTTCTTATGTAGTTAAAGAAATATCTTTATGGTAAAAGAAAAAGAAAATGGTTGTGAAAAATTTTATATCGGAGCAATATAGGGATTGTAAACAAAATAAAAAGTCGACTTTTTAAAAAAATGTTTGCTCTACTCCTTCTTCGACTCCAGCATATTTCATTAGAGTCGAATCCGACTCGAGCGTCGATTCTGGGTAATGTAACTAAATCTCATTTTAATAACACTGAAAAGCAAATTCTATGGAAGCTACCGTGGTGCAATGGTTAGCATGCCCGCCTTGCATACACAAGGTCGTGGGTTCGATTCCTGCTTCGACCGAACACCAAAAAGTTTTTCAGCGGTGGATTCTGAGGGTTTCAAAGCTTCTCTAATTGGTTTCACTGCAATAGGGAACGCCGTTCGGACTCGGCTATAAAAAGGAGGTCCCTTGTCATTGAGCTTAACATGGAATCGGGCAGCACTCCGTGATAAGAGAGAAGTTCACCAAGGTGGTATCACAATGGACTGAATAGTCTAAGTGAGCCTGATACATCGGGCTGCCACCTATCCAGTCTTTATGAAATTGTTTTTACATTCTGGAAAAGAATAAAAGTTTATCACAAAAACTATATACTTTTCTTCCAAATAAACTTCCTTATAGCTAAAAGCAAAAGGGAAAAGATCTTTGTTTGTCTAAAATTTCGTTTGGGAGGAAAGAATTATTTTTTTGCGCGGGTGAATGGACTTGAGACGTCTATACATTTCATGGTTTATGGTTGTGCTTCAACAATAATGTTTTTCTTTTAAATATATCGTTAAATTATCAACAATGTAATATTTAATAACAACATTTCAAAAAATTTTAATTTGTCAATATTGGTGATTTTCCTGAAAACGCAGGTACTATTACACATTAATTTAGGAAAAGAGAATATTATATTCTTTCATAGAAAACAGAACAAATTAAAAATTATTATTTTACAGAAAAGACGTCATCTACGGTAAGTAGATAAACAACAAAGCAGTGAATTGACTTCAACTCAATTCTGAAAGTTTCACACGAAAAAATGTGCACGCATATAATTTCGCACAAATAAGTTAAATTTAGGAAAGGAGAATATTATATTCTTTCATAGAAAACAGAACAAATAAAAAAATTATTATTTTACAGAAAAGACGTCATCTACGGTAAGTAGATAAACAACAAAGCAGTGAATTGACTTCAACTCAATTCTGAAAGTTTCACACGAAAAAATATGCACGCATATAATTTCGCACAAATAAGTTAAAAAGCGTGTTTGGTGCTTTTTAACTTATTTGTGCTGACACTCGTTTCAGAGAAATGAACTTAGTGCCATACCTTAGCTATACAGTACTACATAGAAAACGGAACTTTTATTTTCTAAGGTGGCAACTCTATTTACTCTAAATTACCTGTTAGCCATTGTGAGTAACAACCGATTACCTACAAAGATTATACTTAAAAATGCAAACAAACATAGAAAGATTGGAACAAAAAACAACTTGATTATTTCCTTGTGACACTTACATGTTAGAATGATACTTCAAGCCTGGACCATTTTCAGTGTGTGTAGGTTTAAGAAAAAAAACCCCCAGTTGAATGAAACTCATTAGAAATTCTACTCCATAAACTCTTTACATTAATATTTTCCTATTCATACATCACCAATGACTTCCTCATAAACTCTGAGCCCATTTTTTTTAAACTCCCCATAAAATGTGGAATTTTAAATAACAACAGGACGTAGAGACAAATTTCCATTCAAACGTCACTTTCTATAAATGTCAGTTTTTCGTTTTGGAATGTTGAGAGGTAAACAAAAACACAAAAAAACAACAACAACAAACAAACTTATTAAGTATGCACATTTATTCGAATATAAAGAAGACGGCTTAGATCTTTATGGGTGGTAAAGGAAGAAAAAGAGGCCATCGAAACACGCACCGGGCCAGGCTGGACTTGTCTCCCAAAAACAATGATTGCTCTAAGGCTAGACACATAAAAGGTTTTGTCACCCTTTGTCATGAAAGGGTTAGTTTTCTTTTTTCATATAAAATATTATATGAATGTCTGTCTTCGTTTTTTTTTTTGAAATTGTCATATTAGAAGTCATATTAAGGGGGAAAAGTTGAAGCCATGAATGAAAGAAGGGTTTTAGACGATGCAATAATTGCATGCAATAATTGCACGCAATTCTTGTTTGTAGGCAAACGGGGTAGAGAAGCAAAGGGGGTAGAAAAAATTTCATGTTTTCAGTTCCTCTTGCAATTTTTTGACATTTCTGAAACTTGAAATTTCAAGCGATTGCATGAAAAATTTCAACGTATAAATGCTGAAGTTTTTAAGAAGCAACTTTAAAAGAGAATACAAAAAATTGCACGCAACCAATTGCATCGTCTAAAACCCCTCAAAGTAGTTCGTTTTGGGTTTAAAACCATTCAAGAATTAAAATCAGAATATAATAAAATAATAGTTTTTTTATTTGGTTTTAAATCTTTTCAGCGTATTGGCCCCAAAGCTTTTGTGGGGTATCCAGAACATTGTTGCATTGACGTTTTATGCAGAGCTCTTTAGTAAAAATATCAGCGGCATTGCCGGTTCGATTTTGTTCTTTTAAAATAGGGTAATTATAACCCTGTATTCATCTGTTACAACAAATTGGAATATAGAATTGCTCATTGTGTAATTAGTAGTTATTGGTATTGCTAATTTATTGGAAACTAAATCGAATTATTAAAATTTTAATTTCATATTATTGGAGAAGCTCATCAATACAAATGTCATTGGTTGAGTTCTGGAAAGTCACTTTAACTCCATTCACAATAGTTATTTATTGGGAATATTTTTTCCAATAAGATGATATTAGGGAGCCACCGTGGTGCAATGGTTAGCATGCCCGCCTTGCATACACAAGGTCGTGGGTTCGATTCCTGCTTCGACCTAACACCAACAAGTTTTTCATCGGTGGATTATCCCACCTCAGTAATGCTGGTGACATTTCTGAGGGTTCCAAAGCTTCTCTAAGTGGTTTCACTGCAATGTGGAACTCCGTTCGGACTCGGCTATAAAAAGGAGGTCCCTTGTCATTGAGCTTAACATGGAATCGGGCAGCACTCAGTGATAAGAGAGAAGTTCATCAATGTGGTATCACAATGGACTGAATAGTCTAAGTGAGCCTGATACATCGGGCTGCCACCTAACCTAACCTAGGCTTGTTTTCTGTATATTCAAGCCGAGAGGGATAAAAGAAAACACAGTAATCATATATCGAAATTACACAACAATAACACCACTAAATACGAAGATGGAAAATAATTGAAACCATTTTAATGCATAAACGGTTCTAATAGTAACAAACATAGACCAAGAAAATGTATAGACGTCTTTTGACAATTCACAATGATTTTGTTTATTTGCAGTGCACAGTCATCGCACTCAATTGCGCAGTCAAGTGACTCAATTTCTTTTTGAAAAAAGAGAACTACCGTACAAATCAGTCATCACAAAAAAGGTGTAGATGTACAGAATTTTATATGCTTTTACAATATTTGGTGTTTCATCAAAAGAACAAAGGAAAGAAAACAAATTAAAGCCAAATTAAAAAATCACTCATTTGCAGACGAAAAAGAGCCATCGACAGTGTGCAGACAAACCACAGCGCTGTGAATTGACATAAGACGTTTATAAATTTTCTTGGTCTATGGTAAACAGTACGGTTATTAGTGACCCTTTATTGTTTCTAATTTCATCTTAATTAATGTGAATCAAATAAACACTACTTTAATAAATTCTACCTGGAAACATTTGTACTGATGAGATATTTCGGATAGAACATTAATTTATTTTTATTATTAATATATTAATTGAATTTTTTTAAATTCAAATAAAATTTTAATAGACAAAATACTGTTCATATTTTTTTCTGTGCAACTAGTATATATGGCATAGCCATACATTTTATTCTTTATAAAAAAAGAGTTATTTGATTTTGCCAATATAATTGGTTTTATTTAATATTTTTTCCTATTGATAGCATTTAATTTATTTTAAATTTTAGTCGTCCATAAATCACAATAAAATATATACTCGTAAATTATTAATGTGTAAAGTCATTCTTGACATACTGCAAACCCTTTTATGGTCAAAATTCGATATTTTAATTCATAGCTTATTGTATCAATTTGTATGCCCATGAAATAGAAGATCGATTTACCCTTAGAAAAGCCCATCCATGTACACAAATAGGGATTTTGGCTAGCATCACCATTCATAAAATTATTAATTAATATTAACGTTGGACTTACGACATTTATGGTGTAATTATATTCAGAAACTTACCTAAAAAGGGAAAAATAAAATTGTATTAAAATATGTATTAAAATAGCATGTATTAAAATATTATATTAAAATAGTATATATTGGCAATAAATAATATTTATTAGTAAATACAATACAATAAATCGACAAAAAAGAAATGCCAGACCTTTACAGTGGGAATAACACAATGATATGAACTATAAGTTTGTGGTTTCAATCACGAAATTTATTGATCCAAGTAATTAGTAATTGAAACTTCCCCCGATAATATAAAACACCAAATGATAATATAAAATACCAAGGTTTGTTAAAAGTTTAAAAAATTTATCAATTAATTTGTTAACGAAATTAATTGTTTTTCTCCAAATTAACACTATTTTTAAAATTTTAATTTTAATTTTAATTTATATAAATGTTAGAAAACAGTTTCTCATTAATGTTTGCTGTACGATAAATCCTATCAACTTGTACAATAAATCTCTTGATCCCCCTTAGACTTTTAAAATTAGTTTTAAACAAAATTGGAAACAGAGTCAATTTCGGTGATGACTTCAATTAATCAATTAAATATATTTTTTTCTCCAAATTCAATTTAATTTTTTAAATTATTTTGTATAAAAATTAGATGTCTGTTGATCTGTTTTTATAACCCTCTAGAGTTTTATGCTTTATATAAAAAAAAATTAGTTACAGTTTCCCAATAATGTATGCTGTACGATAAATTTTAAAAAAATTTACAATAAATCTGCTTTGAATTTTCACTTATTTTAAAACAAACTTGTTAATTGATTCAATTTCGGTGATTAACTTTATTTTAATCGACTAATTTGTTTACAGAAAATAATTTTTTTCTTCCAAATTCTATTCAATTTTTATTGTTCTATATACAAATTAAAAAGTTATAATCTCCTTAGAATTTTATGTTTTTTTAATACTATTAAATTTTTTGTTTTTTTATAAAATAAAAAAAAGTATGCAAATCATTTTCTCATAGAGAATTAAGCCGCCGATTTTAGCCGACTCAAAATTAGCCGCCAATTAATCAAAAATATGGTTTTAAATCAGAAAAAATTATTATAAAAATTTAAAAAGTTACATTCTCTGTTCCCATTAATGTATGCTGTACAATAAATCGTATAATGCTTTACAATAAATCTGCTTTTATAGTCAGTACTCTTTGAATTTTCATTTATTTTAAAACAAAGTTGTTAATTGTTTCAATTCGGAAAATTTGGATTTTTCCTCCAAATTCAATTAAATTTTCATTTTTTTTATATAAAAATAATTCAATTTTATGTTTTTCATATAAAAATAAAAAAAAAATTAATTAATGTCAAATCTGTTGATCTATCCCCTTAGAATTTTGTGTTTTTTTTAATTCTATTAAATTATTTTTTTATAAATCAAAAAAAAAAAAAATGTATGCAAAACATTTTCTCATTAATGTATGCTGTACGATAAATCGTATAAAGTTTTACAATAAATCTGTTGATCCTTCTATACACAGAAAAAAATTTCACGAAAATTTTTCCAATTAAAATTTTAATTGAGTTTTAAAAAATATTCAATTAAAAATTTAATTGATTCAACAAATTTTTTAATTGAAACAAAAATCAATCACAAAAATTAATAGTTTCAATTAATTTTTTAATTGGATCAATTAATTTTTTAATTGACCTTCAATTAATTTTTTAATTGATACTATCATTTCTGTGATTGAAGACATTTCAATTAAAAAATTAATTGGATCAATTAATTTCGTGATTGAACCGAAAAAAAAATTTTTGTGTGTATATAGTCTCCTTAGAGTTTTACAATTTTTCAGTATCTTTCAAAAAAAAAAAAAAAAAAAAAACATTCTCTATCAACATCGACTAAGGCTAAGGTCACACTAGGCAAATATTTGACCAAAATGAGTGTCAAACATTTTTCCAGAACCATTTTCCAAATATATGGATACGGTTTTTGGAAAATAACCCTACCATGATGTTATATATCCAATATGAGCTAAATAAGTTTTCTGGTTTGGCTGTGGCGACGGATTCTTTTTTGATTTCTGTCAAATATTTGCCCAGTGTGACCATAGCATAAGACATGTATGAACCATCCATGATACTTTTTTAAATCACTTTTAATTAAATTAATTAGTTTGTTAACTTAATATTTAATATTAATTCTTTAAACAAAAAATTATATGCTATGCGATAAATCGTAAAAAGTTTTACAAAAAATCTGTTGATATGTTTGTATAGTCCCCTTAGAGTTTTATAATTATTTCAGTATCTTCCCAAAAAACAACCTCACTCAACATCGATTAATACATGTACACACAAAGAAATATCAAATAATTTTCTTGTCAATACAATTAAAATTATGTTTAATTCATTTGTAAATACAATTAATTAATTTTTTCTCACATTAGCAATCAATTTTGTTATATAAAAAAATTTTTAACTTAAAAATTTTCTTTAACAACAATTTATTGTTAGTTCAAAAGTTATAATATTATTTTGTGTGTATTTTTTTTAAATCTATTTTAATTTGAATTAATTAATTTGTAAATTTAATATTACTTTTTTTCCTTTTTGATCAAAAAAAGAAACATTTTTTCATTATTATATGCTATTCGATTAATCTTACAAAATTTTACGATAAATCTGTTGATCTATTTTTATAATCACCCTAGACTTAAACAGTTTTTAGCAAACAAAAAAATGTCTTTGTTCAATACAGTGTTGCCAGGCCATTTTTGAATCTTCCCCCCCAAATCTTAAGATAAAACCCTAAATTGGTCTAGACTCTTCTCAAAAACCCCCAAAAATTTAAGAATGTACAAAGTACAAAATGGATTCCCATATTTCGTGAAAAACTCCTGTAGTGATACACTTTAAAAATTAATTTTAATTAAAGAATATAATAATATGTCTATCAATATGTTTATCAAACCAAACACAAATAAAATTATTTAATGTATAAATCTTTTAAATCAAATTAATTTAAAAATAGGTTTATAAAGTAGAAAAAAACAAGTATATACAGCAGTAAGTTCGGCCGGGCCGAATCTTAAATACCCACCACCATGAACCAAATATTAGGGTTTCCTTTGAAATTTCAGGAGGGCTTGAGGACTTGAGGACACAACCCGAAGATAAATTTAAAGATTTCACCTATGAGGACTATATCAGATTCTGGATTTATAAGAACCATTTTTGTTTGAGGTTTAGAGGAATCATTAACATCTCTTGTAAGTGTGCAAGAAAATTATAAAATAACGTCTTGATTTGAAATCTTAAATCTGTAGAAGTAAAACCTGGAAATTTTACATTGAGTTTCAAGCAATTTTCATGATCAGTGCGCCTTCTACACCCTCAAGAAGTGAAGTCGGTCTATATGGAGGCATTACCAAATGGACCGATAAAAACTTAATCCGATACACGTTTTTGTGAGCCTAAAATACCAGAATATTTACAATTTCAGGCATATCAGATAAAAACTACGGTTTCTAGAAACCCAAGGAGTTAAATCGGGAGATCGTTCTTATGGGGGCTATACTAAAATATGGACCGATACTCACCATTTTCGGCACACCTCTTTGTGACCCGAAAATACCTCTAGATTTCCAATTTCAGGCAAATAGGATAAAAACTTCGGATTCTAGAAGCCCAAGAAGTAAAATTGGGGAATCGGTCTATATGGGGGCTATACCATACTATGGACCGATACTCACAATTTTTGGCACACGTATTTGTGGTCCTACAATACCTCTAGATTTCCAATTTCAGGTAAATTGAATAAAAACTGCGGTTTCTATAAGCCCAAGAAGTAAAATCGGGAGATCGGTCTATATGGGGGCTATACCAAAATATGGACCGATACTCACAATTTTTGGCACACATATTTGTGGTCCTACAATACCTCTAGATTTCCAATTTCAGATAAATTGAATAAAAACTGCGATTTCTATAAGCCCAAGAAGTAAAATCGGGAGATCGGTCTATATGGGGGCTATACCAAAATATGGACCGATACTCACAATTTTTGGCACACGTATTTGTGGTCCTACAATACCTCTAGATTTCAAATTTCAGGTAAATTGAATAAAAACTGCGGTTTCTATAAGCCCAAGAAGTAAAATCGGGAGATCGGTCTATATGGGGGCTATACCAAAACGTGGACCGATACTCACCATTTTTGGCACATCTCTTTATGGTCATAAAATACCTCCAGATTTCAAATTTCAGGCAAATTGGATAAAAACTACGGTTTCTATAAGCCCAAGACCCCAAATCGGGAGATCGCTCTATATGGGGGCTATACCAAAATATGGACGGATACTCACAATTTTTGGCACACGCATTTGTGGTCCTACAATACCTCTAGATTTCAAATTTCAAGCAAATTGAATAAAAACTACGATTTCTATAAGCCCAAGACCCCAAATCGGGAGATCGGTCTATATGGGGGCTATACCAAAACGTGGACCGATACTCACCATTTTTGGCACATCTCTTTATGGTCATAAAATACCTCCAGATTTCAAATTTCAGGCAAATTGGATAAAAACTACGATTTCTATAAGCCCAAGACCCCAAATCGGGAGGTCGGTTTATATGGGGACTATATCAAAACCTGGACCGATATAGCCCATCTTCGAACTTGACCTGCCTGCAGACAAAAGACGAGCTTGTGCAAAATTTCAGCACGATTGCTTCATTATTGAAGTCTGTAGCGTGATTACAACAGACAGACAGACAGACAGACAGACAGACAGACAGACGGACAGACGGACATCGTTATATCGTCTTAGAATTTCTCCCTGATCAAGAATATATATACTTTATATAGTCGGAAATCGATATTTCGATGCGTTACAAACGGAATGACAAACTTATTATACCCCCGTCACCATTCTATGGTGGTGGGTATAAAAACAAGTATAAACGGACGTAAGTTCGGCCAGGTCTTATGTACCCTCCACTATGGATTGACTGTCATCCACAATCGAATTATTTGGTTTGTGGTATCTTAAATCGTTTTCTAAATTGTGAGTTAATCCATACATTAGACAAAAAAAAAGTATGTGTAGGTAAGTCTACAAATAATTACGAATCGATATGGACTTTTGCACTGTACGTAGGGAGCCAGAATTGAAATATGGGGGTCGCTTATATGGGGGCTATATACAATTATTGATATGGACAAATTTTTGTGTGATTGGGGATCGATTTATCTGAGGGCTATATATAACTATAGACCGATATGGACCTAGTTAGGCATGGTTGTTAACGGCCATATACTAGCACAGTGTACCAAATATCAACTGACACGGATGAAATTTGCTCCTCCAAGAGGTTCCAAAACCAAATCTCGGGATCGGTTTATATGGGGGCTATATATGATTATGGACTTTTGGCATGGTTGTTAAATATCATATACTACCACCACGTACAAAATTTCAACCAGATCGGATGAATTTTGATTCTCCAAGAGGCACCGGAGGTCAAATCTGGGGATCGGTTTATATGGGTGCTATATATAATTATGGACTGATATGAACCAATTCCTGCATAGTTGTTGGATACCATATAATAACATCACGTACCAAATTTCAACCGAATCGGATGAATTTTGCTCTTCCAAGGGGCTCCGGAGGTCAAATCTGGGGATCGGTTTATATGGGGGCTATATATAATTATGGACCGATTTCGACCAATTTTTGCATGGGAGTTTGAAGCCATATACTAACACCACGTACCAAATTTCAACTGAATCAGATGAATTTTGGTCTTCCAAGAGGATCGGGAGGTCAAATCTGGTGATCGGTTTATATGGGGGCTATATATAAGTATGGACCGATGTGGACCAATTTTTGCATGCTTGTTAGAGACCATATACTAACACCATGTACCAAGTTTCAGCCGGATCGGATGAAATTTGCTTCTCTTAGAGGCCTCGCAAGCCAAATCGGTGGATCGGTTTATATGGGGCCTATATATAATTATGGACCGATGTGGACCAATTTTTGCATGCTTATTAGAGACCATATACTAACACCATGTACCAAATTTCAGGCCGATCGGATGAAATTTGCTTCTCTTAAAGGCCTCGCAAGCCAAATCGGTGGATCGGTTTATATGGGGGCTATATATAATTATGGACCGATGTGGACCAATTTTTGCATGGTTGTTAGAGACCATATACTAACACCATGTACCAAATTTCAGCCGGATCGAATTAAATTTGCTTCTCTTAGAGACCTCGCAAGCCAAATTTGGGGGTCCGTTTATATGGGGGCTATACGTACAAGTGAACCGATGTGGACCAATTTTTGCACGGTTGTTAGAGACCATATACTAACAGCATGTACCAAATTTCAGCCGGATCGGATGAAATTTGCTTCTCTTAGAGGCCTCGCAAGCCAAATTTGGGGGTCCGTTTATATGGGGGCTATACGTAAAAGTGGACCGATATGGCCCATTTACAATACCATCCGACCTACATCAATAACAACTACTTGTGCCAAGTTTCAAGTCGATGGCTTGTTTCGTTCGGAAGTTTCAACAGACGGACGGACGGACGGACGGACATGCTCAGATCGACTCAGAATTTCACCACGACCCAGAATATATATACTTTATGGGGTCTTAGAGCAATATTTCGATGTGTTACAAACGGAATGACAAAGTTAATATACCCCCCATCCTATGGTGGAGGGTATAAAAAATCAGTAAATAAAGAAATTTTTCGCCACAAAGAGTCTAAAATGTACAATCGTCTGCCGTTGCAGTGTACTAATTGTAGGTGTTAATTTATGGGACCCATAATTAAATGAAAATTTAACTCTTAAAATGCTTTCGCCTACAAAGTTAAAATACGATATCTTAATGTGCTTTTAACGGTGTCAAATATTAAAAATTCTCTTTCAACGTATGTAGTTGAAAAGGATAAGTAAAATAATGCTAATGCATACTTGATAATATTTAAGAACTTCGGTTGACTTCCTGCATCTTATTTCTCCACATTCATGACAGAATTTTTCCAAATTGGGTTGAGAATTGCTCCACTTTATAAGGTCTAAGATATTTTTTACCCCCAAAATCCCCCCAAATAAAAGTCCCCCTAAACGTGAAAAAACCCCCTAAATTTGGGGGGGAAAACCCCTAAACTGGCAACACTGGTTCAATAAACTCTATCAACATCAACTCTATCATCATCAATACACATATGAACACTGCGTGAAAATAGGCTTAAATTGTCGAAGAACACTGACCCGCTCTAACGGTCAGTCATTCGCAATAGCTTTAAAAATTCATTGGGGCCCGCATAATTGAATTAAAAAAAGGGAGAACACAATAGAAGAATGGTCTTAAGCACTGATTGAAACTTTATCTCTTCTAAAAAAAATACAACACACGAAAAGACCAATGTAAGCAAAAAAGTAAATTAGAATAAAATGGAAAACAAAAGGTATCATAGTACCTTAGCATCAAGTAAACAATTTGCTTAAATCACAATTATTTCTAATGAAAATCAACTCCCTTACAGACAAGAGACCCCAAAGAATTGAGAGTCAAGAAAAACAAAATCCACACAAACAAACCCACATCCAAATCTTCAGCGATAGTGCAACAGAAATATGTCCACAAACCAAGTTGATAATTGGAAAATCGTGCGTTAATTTAGTTGTCAGGCAGACAGCAACTATGGAGAGTCTGTCTGTCTTATTTACTTCAAACCATCAACTAGGAGTGTGCCGTAGTTGTTGCCTATATGGTTGACTGACTGGCATGGTATGCCACATTTGCATGAAAAACTAAATAGTTCCACTAAGGTTACGCCCATACACTTTGGGCTATCATTATGACCATATTCAAACTCCAAAAACACAATAGAAAAAATTTTAATGATTCAGAATACTAACAGAAATATTCTTAAAAATGAATAATAAATTTTATGCAATTAGAAGAAGAAACAAGAACAACGCCTCTCAAAAACATATATATTTATTTATAAACATTCAATTCAAATTCTAGAATTAACAAAACTAATAGCAAATATTTGTTTTCCACTTGAGTTGGCCTGAAATTCAATAACCTGGACTGGGGACATACGCCACTTGAGATCATATGCTTGAATGCTTGGCCCAATGATATTTTAAATATTCATGATACGTTTGATTGCATGATAATTATTTGTTTGAATAGTATTTATTTCAGACTCTTGGAGGATAATAATTAATTGTGAATTATCAACTCATATAAATAAAAATACTAAATTTATGGAGTTGTTTGTGTGTTAGGTCTTTAAAATATGCCAAAGCATTTAGATGTTACAAACATATAAAAATAAAAAATATACTGATCTCAAAATTCTTAAAAAATTATTAGCATTTTGTATTGCGAGGATTCTGGAAATTTTTATTACTTAAATAAAGTTTATTATTTTAAAGAAATTTGAAAAATCAGCTGTTTCCAGAGTTTAAGTTGAGCGAGAAACCAGTTTTATACTACCGAAGCCAAGGTTGAAATTTAAAACTATGCTGTATCTAATCGATTAGCATCACTTAAATTCATGATCGTTTTTATCGAGAACATTTTTCTATGTAATATACGCACATGTAGAGCCTATAATTTTATAGAAATATGAAAAATCACATTTTCCAGAATTTGTCGAGCGAGAAACTAGTTTTATCGAAATTCAAAACCAAAGCACATTAAACATTTTAAGCATTATTTTAATGCATTAGCGTTTTTAAAGATAGCATTATTCTTATTTATCTAACTCACATGTAGATGGATCTAATAGTTCATAAGATAAATAGATCATGGTTTGTGACTTTGCTAAGATACAAGCTTCCTAATTTAACCATTTTAACCATTTAACCATTTCTCAGCCAAAAAAGTGTTGCCAAAAAAGTAGTGAACATGTTCTTTTTGGATCCGGAAGTGGTGCAAAATTGGCACAGAAGCGATGAATTTAACATTTGCTTGTCATAGGACGGATGTCCACCATTTCAACAGACGTTGCACTGAATTTGCATGACTTCTTTAGGTGTGATCCGAATTCAGTGTTTTGGATGTGAATTAAATTTTTTTGACATTTTGCCAAATAAATAATTATTATTTTTTTATGATTTTTAATGCATGCTAACGCTTGTCTGAAACATTTGACTTCAAATATATCCAAAAATTCACAACTTTTCTAAAATGCATTTAGCATTTTTTCGACAAATATTAAATGATGCGTATTATTTTCAACCAAATTCAAAAAAAAAAAAAAATAAATAAATAAAATTTCCATTTTAATATATGAAAAAATTGAATTAAAATAACTTCATGTGTAATTAAAATAAAGAACATCTTTGGGAGGATATTTGTGCACTTAGAAGAACTTCCAAAATTTTTTTTGCTTCATTCTTTGCAATCAGAGAATGAAGCCGACCCATTTTTGTCAGCGGAGGCTGACACTAAATTTTTGCCTCCGGTGGCGACGTGACGACTAAGCCAATATAAAATGTCTATTCACAATTATCCATTATAAAATCAATCTGAAGTTTTCTGAATTGTAATGAGATTAGTTGTACAACATATCTTACAATAAAATATACATTTCATGCAAATTTTCTGAGCTTAATTTTTGTAAAACTATTATAGCAACTTGATACTAATTAATTGCAGGTGGAAAGTTCAAAATTGTGCCATAAAATATAACAATTAAAGGGTGATACGGTCAAAATTTGGTCAATATAAACTTGACGTATTTCTTTCAATTTTGCATTTGAAAAACCTGAACACCCCTCATTTTGAAGGTGTGTGTGTGTGTAGAATGTTGCTCCTATTTTGATTTTGGAATTCACTCTTCAGTTGTCAAAATGCCGTCCAAGCAAGAAGAGCAGCGTATCAAAATTTTGCTCGCGCATTGCGAAAATCCGAGCTACTCGCACGCAAAGCTGGCAAAATCGCTAAAAGTTGCCAAATCAACCGTTACAAATGTAATTAAAGTGTTTGGGGAACGTTTGGCGACAGCCAGGAAGTCTGGATCGGGGGGAAATCGAAAAACGGAAGCCGCTGAGACGACAAAGAGAGTTGCCGGTAGTTTCAAGCGAAACCCTAACCTCTCTCTCCGAGATGCCGCAAATAAGCTGGGTGTATCGTCTACAACCGTGCATCGAGCCAAAAAACGAGCCGGACTATCGACTTACAAGAAGGTAGTGACTCCAAATCGCGATAATAAACAAAATACGACGGCCAAAGCGCGATCCCGGAGGCTGTACACGACGATGCTGACGAAGTTTGACTGCGTGGTAATGGACGACGAAACCAACGTCAAAGCCGACTACAAGCAGCTTCCGGGACAGGAGTTTTATACGACAAAAGGAAGGGGAAAGGTAGCAGATATTTTCAAGCACATAAAACTGTCAAAGTTCGCAAATATCTGGTTTGGCAAGCCATCTGTACCTGTGGCTTGAAAAGCTGCATTTTCATAGCTTCTGGGACTGTCAACCAAGAAATTTACGTGAAAGAGTGTTTGAATAAACGTCTGCTGCCTTTCCTGAAGAAACACGGTTGTTTCGTACTGTTTTGGCCGGATTTGGCATCTTGTCATTACGGTAAAAAGGGCATGGAGTGGTACGCCGCCAAAAACGTGCAGGTGGTTCCCAAGGACAAGAACCCTCCCAACACGCCAGAGCTCCGCCCAATTGAGAAATACTGGGCTATTGTCAAGCGGAACCTAAAGAAGACCAAAAAAACTGCTAAGGACGAGCAGCAGTTCAAGGCGAACTGGCTTTCTGCGGCGAAGAAGGTGGACAAGGCGTCTGTACAAAATCTGATGGCAGGTGTCAAGCGTGAGGCCCGGCAATTCGGATTTGGAAAAGCGAAAGCCTAACTGAATATTTTTCCTGAATTTTATACTAATTGAACTTGAAAAAGAAATTTAATTTGATTTTTTAAATAAACGATTTCACCAATTTACACGCGTTTTCCCTTGACCAAATTTTGGCCGTGTCACCCTTTAACTGGGGTACCAGTAAAGACATCCAAGTTAGTAAGATTAAATACGATTGAGCTGATCTTTTCTTGATCCCAATATTTAATTCCAATTGTTATATATTTTTATTATTCGGAATTTTCAATTAGATTGCCACCGTTAAAGACACTTATGAAGAGTGACCAATGTTGCAATTGGGAATTTGTTAAAAGTGACACAAAAAGTGTAACTATTCATACTCAAAAAGTTACACACTTGTTTCATACAAAATAGTAGCAATTAAATGCATTTATATTATTTAATTCTGAATTAACTTTTTTCCATTTAGATCCTTATAATTATTTATTTAAAATTTTAATTTTTATTTTTCAGGATATTTAATTTGATTGTCACCGTGAAAGATATCCAAAAAGTGTTACTAGCCTTAAAAGGTGGCCCAAAAAGTGACACATTATTTTATATGGAAAAAAAGTAATAATTAAACGAATTTATTTTGTTGTTAAATTTTTTGGTACGACCTTCTTATTCCTTATTTTTATGTTATTGCTTTATATGGAATTCTGAAACGACTAAAAATTATTTTATCTCCAATTCATTGAAAACCGCTCCTTGAAATTTAATATACAGGAGAATAATTTATTTTATCTACTATAGAAATTTTTTAAAACTTTTTTAGGCGGTACACGTGTCCATTGGAAAAGTTGAGATAAAAAATGTATAAAAAAACCTTACAGTTTGAAAAAAAGTGGTACCAACATTTAAAAAGTATTTAATTTAGTGACACAAAAGTATCACCTACTGAAAAAAGTGGCAAATTTGATACTTTTTAAGGGATTAACTAGTAAATTTTCTTGCATACTTTTAGGCGATATGTATGAAACTGAACCTTGGGATCAAAATGTACAAAAACATTTCGTTATTAATTAATGTAAAAAATGACACAGTATGGCAAAAAGGTGGCACTAACATTTAAAAATTATTTCATTTAGTGGTAAAAAAAAGTATCACCGTATGAAAAAAAGTATCAAATTTGACACAAAAGTGGATCAACAGTATCACTGATTGTAGTACTACCAGCCATCATCCAATATCATCCACTGGATGGATTTCTGCTAAAGTTATAAAATCGGGCAATGACCACGAGATAGGCATTGATTGGTATTGTGAGATGTCCTTTCAAAATTTCGAAAACTCAGTCATTTGTAAAAGAAAATTTTCATTGTTTGCACTTTTGAAAACTAAGATTTTTTCGGATTTTTTGAAAAGTACATTTTTTGACTTTGGAGAATTTTTAAAAATTTGTTTTGTGCGATTATTGAAGATGCCAAAGAGAAAATTGGAGTTTTCGAATATTTTTTTGTCTAAAGGTCGAGAAGATGATATTCGATCTTTGCGTACCTAATATTTTTGCCACGTGGGGCTTTCCCTTAGCTAAACTAAGATAACCTAAGAGAAATTTGGGCACTTGTAGCTATAGCCATAATATTTCGCAGTTCCGAGCCTTTAAAGCTATTCACAGAATAGCTTTAATTAAGAGATCTATTCTATCTATATATTACAATATTTCTCAATTTCTTCCCACGTTCAAAATTTAAATGGAAATTTTAGTGAAAGTTTCAAATTCTTTCACTGAGTTCTGATGAGACATATATTTAGCTCAAACATAAATTGGCATATTAATAAGCATTTCTTATCGGCTAGAGTCAAGGCGACACATAATTTGAAATGCCAAACAGCCGTTAAAAACCAAAACGTAGAATTATTATGCTCTAGGTCATGAATCACACCAAGCTTCTGTGTTTTGGCTATTCTAGTTTGACTTCCAGTATTGATGCCATTTCTAAAATGGTTATTTTGGTTGAATTTAATGAATGACCTCATTTTTAAACCGTGCGATATGACCTTAGATAAGAAAATTTCTCTTTGTTGAAACACAAAATAGATCTGTTTTTATAAATCCATTGTAAATTATATCATTCATTGTGATCCACTGATTGAATTGACCCTTATTGAGAGGAGTGTTGCTCTGTGATGATTCTATTATTTATGTTTAGCTCCCTGTATGGAATGAATAAAAACAGGAAATGACCACCAACTATTCACTCATGTGGTGTTAGAATTTTTTTTAAATAGTTATTCATATTTTGCACTTCGTTAATGTAATAAACGGAGATTTCATTTAGAAGGTATTACAACAATGCTGCACTTGTGTCGCTTTCCATCGACTGCAATCGACACTCAGAGAATTGTGTATACGAAGACAATTGAATTGTATTTGTTAAAAAAAAAAATAGTTCATAGTAAAATTATTTAATTTGAAATAGTTTAAATTGATTTCAATTGCTTTATATTTTTATATAATTAATTTTTAACATATGGTAAAGATACAAAAATAACATCAATTATAAAATAAGCTTTAAAACAAGTCGAGTAGAAAATAACATTGAACAAAAAAATAAGTTAATTTATTTAATTAAATCGACATTAATTTTATTTCATTTTCAATTAAATTTGTTTTTGTTAAATTAAGTATGTTTATTTATATTGTAAGGGTTAAAGAAATAATTTGAAAAATTTCATTAACAGAATTTTTTATATATATTATTCATATTGAATACAACTAAATTGATTTTATTTTAATTGAACTAATTTATTTAGTTTAATTTATTTGATTTTTTTATTTTTAACATATGCTTTTAAAAATCTTGGAGTAAAAATGCTATTACAAAACAAAAAACATTTAAATTTAACTATATTAACATTTTCATATTAAGTAATTTTAATTTAACACAATTTACTTTATTTTAAATTAAAATTATTTTATGTTGAGATATGTAATTTAATTAATTTTATATAAAAGGGTCAAAGAAATAATTTGAAAAAAAAAATAATTAACAAATTTGTTTATATCAATTATATTTATTCTATCGAATTTAAAACAATTACATTTATTTTATTTAATTTCATAAATACGGGTCAAAGAAATAATTTGAAAAAAAAATAATTAACTAACTTTTTTAAAGAAATTATTCTATCGAATTTAAAATAATTAATTATTTATTTATTAATAATTAATTATTTTATTTTAATTTACAATAAAGATTTTCATTTATTGATTTTCTTAATTTTTGTTTTAAAAAATCAAATCAACCAAAATAAAATAAAACAAAAAATAAATAAATTTAATTTAGATTAATGACTTTTTTAATTTTTAGCATAAATATAATATAAATTAAATTTAGTTTAATTTAATTCAATTTTATTTTCATTAGGTTAAAATTATTTTATGTTGAATTAAGAACGTTAATTTTATATTAAAATTAATTAACAGACATTTTTATATGAATTATTTTTATTCTGATTGCATTGAATTTATTTTAATTTGTATAGCTATTTTATTTATCTACTTTTTTTTAACTTTTAACATTTAACATTAAATAAATCCTCAAATGACATCCGATTTTAAATAAAATCATTAAATACAAAATAACATAAAACAATAAATAAAAAAACTAGTATATATTATTTAAATTTAAATTAATTTTAATCGAATTTAACGTAAATAAATAATAAGTAAATAAACATTACTTTAATTTAACTTAATTTCATTTTGTTTTACATTAAATTAAAATTGTCCTGTCCTAAATTAAGTATGTTTATTTTATATTATAAGGATCAAAGAAATAATTTGGGCAAACATATCAAAAATATTTTACATTAATTTAAAAAATGTTGAAATTAATTTATAATGTTAAAGTTATATTTTAAATAAAAAGTCATTTATAGACCTCCTTTTTTAGTGTATCTTACATACTACATTGAGTGTTAGATATGTTGAATTAAACCTGCAGTACATATATTCTATGTGGACTTTGTTTGGTTATTCGTTTAACAAAAGTTAATTAAATTTACTATGATAATATCCTAACTCTAATTGAAATTTGTTGAAGAGTCCAATGTATTCATAAAGAAATTTATTTATGGTACAAGCATGGTTGCCACTCGTGCCAATAATAATCTACCTAAATTTGAAGAAACATTTTACCACAAATCTACCAAAAAAAAAAAACGAATAAATTTCACAAGCATATATTTCCTAGCTACGCATGGTTTTAAGCTGAAATCGAAACAAGTATATACGGCCGTAAGTTTGGCCAGGCCGAATCGTATGTACCCTCCACCATGGAATGCAGAGAAACTTGTACTAAAGACCCCAGCAAAAAAAGCGTCGCCAAAAAAGTAATGAAAACGTTCTTTTTGGATCCAGAAGTGGTGCAAAATTGACGCAGAAGCGATGAATTTAACATGGGCTTGTCATAGGACGGAAGTCCTCCATTTCAACAGCCGGTGCACTGAGTTTGCATCACTTCTTTAGGTGTGATCCGAATTCAATGTTTTGGATGTAAATTAAAAAATTCTGTGATAATTTGTCTAATAAATAATTTTTATATGGGGTCGCTTATATGGGGGCTATATACAATTATGAACTTGATATGGACCAATTTTTGTGTGATTGGGGATCGATTTATCTGAGGGCTATATATAACTATAGACCAATATGGACCTAGTTAGGTTGTTAACGGCCATATACTAGCACAATTTCAACTGACTCGGATGAAATTTGCTCCTCCAAAAGCCTCCAAAACCAAATTTCGGGATCGGTTTATATGGGGGCTATATATAATTATGGACTGATATGAACCAATTCCTGCTTTTGCTTCTCCAAAAGGCACCGGAGGTCAAATCTGGGGTTCGGTTTATATGGGGGCTATATATAATTATGGACTGATATGAACCAACTCCTGCATGGTTGTTGGATACCATACTAACATCACGTACCAAATTTCAACCGAATCGGATTAATTTTGCTCTTCCAAGGGGTTCCGGAGTCAAATCTGGGGATCGGTTTATATGGGGGCTATATATAATTATGGACCGATTTCGATCAATTTTTGCATGGGTGTTTGAGGCCATATATTAACATCACGTACCAAATTTCAACTGAATTAGATGAATTTTGGTCTTCCAAGAGGCTCCGGAGGTCAAACTGGTGATCGGTTTATATGGGGACTATATATAATTTTGGACCGATGTGGACCATTTTTTGCATGGTCATTAAAGACCATATACTAACACCATGTACCAAATTTCAACCGAATCGGATGTAATGTGCTTCTCTTAGAGGCTCCGCAAGCCAAATCTGGGGATCGGTTTATATGGGGGCTATATATTATTATGGACCGATGTGGACCAATTTTTGCCTGGTTGTTAGAGATCATATGCTGACACCATGTACCAAATTTCAGCTGAATCGGATGAAATTTGCTTCTCTTAGAGTCCCCGCAAGCCAAATTTGGGGGTCCGTTTATATGGGGCTATACGTAAAAGTGGACCGATATGGCCCATTTGCAATACCATCCGACCTACATCAATAACAACTACTTGTGCCAAGTTTCAAGTCGATAGCTTGTTTCGTTCGGAAGTTAGAGTGATTTCAACAGACGGACGGACATGCTCAGATCGACTCAGAATTTCACCACGACCCAGAATATATATACTTTATGGGGTCTTAGAGCAATATTTCGATGTGTTACAAACCGAATGATAAAGTTAATATACCCCCATCCTATGGAGGAGGGTATAAAAACAATAAAAATTTTATTTCTATAGAACATTTTGCCCAAATTTTAATTTTTTTATAGAAAATTTTGTCAAAATTTTATTTCTATAGAAAATTTTGTCAAAATTTTATTTCTATAGAAAATTTTGTCAAAATTTTATTTCTATAGAAAATTCTGTCAAAATTTTACTTCTGAGAGAATTTTGCCAAAATGTTATTTCTATAAAAAATTAAAATCAAAATTTTATTTTTATATAAAATATTGTCAAAACTTATTTCTATAGAACATTTTCCAAAATTTTATTTCTATAGAAAATTTTTCCAAAATTTTATTTCTATCGAAAATTTTTCCAAAGTTTTATTACTGTAGAAAATTTTCCAAAATTTTATTTCTATAGAAAATTTTGTCTAAATTTTATTTCTATAAAAATTTTTTCCAAAATTTTATTTCTATAGAAAGTTTATCCAAAATTTTATTTCTATAGAAAGTTTATCCAAAATTTTATTTCTATAGAAAGTTTATCCAAATTTTTATTTTTATAGAAAATTTTTCCAAAATTGTATTTATAGAAATGTTTTTCAAAAATTTTATTTATAGAAAATTTTTCCAAAATTTTATTTTTATCGGAAATTTTTCTAAAATTTTATTTCTGTATAAATGTTTGTCAACTTTTTATTTCTATAGAAAATATTTCCAAAATTTTATTTTTTAGAGAAAAATTTTCCAAAATTAGACTTCTATAGAAAATTGAAGTATCTCTTAGTTGGAAAAAAACATCAAGAATTTTACAAATCTACCAAACAGTAAAAACGTTACAGGTTTTGGTAGAACTCTACCAACTGTGGCAACAGTGGGTACAAGGCATTCAACGAAAGTTATTCATTTTTCAAACTAAGCGTATTTTATTGAAATATATTACAGCGATGTTTTAAAATATGTATGTTGTTTCTTTGTCCATTCAAAATTCGTCGGAGGACATGTTTGTGTTTTTTATCTATTTCACTCACGTTTTTATCCTCGAAAAAGGATATGTATTAAAATTCGTATAATGTTCATACCACACATATCCTTGTCGCATAGCAATGAAAATGTAGCAAATCAACATGCCTTCATTTGAATCTTTTAGAGACATTTACATGAAACTAAAGTAACATTTTTACATATTTTGCAAAAACTTTTTTTTTGTTGAAAATGCAACTTTGAATTGAAAATGTGGGAAATTTAAATAGCATTTGTTGAACATTTTAATGAATTAATAATACTTATAAATTAAATAAGTTAGTGCATATTTTTGCAGCACGCAGAAGGAGATGCATGGTGTCTTCGCCAAAAACGCTTAGGACCATGTGCTGTTGTCTTCGTCAAAAACCCTTATACCATATTAATTAAAAATATTAAAACTTACACCTCACACAGAATTTACACTGAAAAAATTCACCTGATATAAAAGTCTATGAAGCCAATAGTTTAGGTTACGCAATTTACACAATATTTATGAAAAATTTCTTTAATTTCTTTCTTTGCTTTAACAATTGTTTTCACTAAATTTAGGACACAAATCTTGGAAATTTTCGTCCCTCCATTAAATTCGTATGTATTTGAAGTAAGGAAATCTTTCGTTAAAGTAAAAAGAATATATTTTTCATTTAAATAAATCATTTTTAAATTAGCTGATATATGGAATCTTTAGATTTAAGATAAAAAACTATAGGCCTACACTTATTTTGAGGATTTTGTATCTTTTATTTATTTATTTATTTATTTTTTTTGGAGTTGAGAAAACTTTTTTACTTTGAAGTATCTGTTATAATTTTGAATAGCTTTATTAATATATCACAAAAAGAGAATAAAATTTTAATAAATGATCTGTATTTTAATTTTAATATTGTTGAAATGTTTTTATTTTAAAGAAGCCGCATGTTTGGCTCCATACCCCAAATCCTTAAGGAGAGGTCAAATTTTTGAATCGAAGTAAATTTTTAAATGTAAGTGTTTCGTGAGGCTACCAATTAGTAAGACTATCATGGACATAGGACAGACAAGTAACCGATTAATTAAGCAAAAGTTTTCCTTATATTGTTTTTTTATTATTAGCGGCATGTCATCCTTTTTATTATCAAATAAATACTCGAGCATGTAACTAAAACATTCAGTTTTCTTACAATATAAAAAAAATAACATATTTTATTGGAAACCTTTTATGAAATCATTGGCCATAATTTTAGTTAGATTTGTAGATAAGACGGAATAAAATGTTTACTAACTATAAATTAAAAAAAAAACTACCAAACTCGTATTAGAATTTTCCTATCGCTAATTAAAATCATACTTTTAACATTACAACCCCATAACTGCCTCCCGTTCCTAATTTGCAATAATAATGATGATAATATTCTCACTTTCTTATTGCAATTTATAGGTGACAATAATTATAGGTTTTCTTCGTTTGCTTATATCAACTACCCTCTAAGGCAAACACCTACACAATACCTATATTAAAGAGAATGGCAGCTATAAGAAAATTTGTAAATAAGCTCATCTAACTAAAAATTTCATTACAAAAAAGTTAAATTATATTTGCAATTTGCCTCCAGTTGTATTTCTTCTCTTTGTTTTGTATGTTTCCTTCCTCTACAAACCAAAAAACGAAAAGAAGCAAATTGATAAGGCACGCTTTCTGCACACGAATCGCAATTTTAGTTACAAAATAAAATTCGAAACTGCTGCTAAGTAAAGTGAACATCACACAAAAAAACTACAAATCCTAAAGAAGTAAAGAATAACATTTTCGTTGCATTTGGAATAATTTTTTAAGTTTAATATTGGTTTACAGAAAGTTGGTAAACTTTAGTGATGGTGCGTGTTTTGAGTTGTAGAAACTTTATGGTTTATTTTACCATGCATCTCGATGTTAAGTAACATAAGCAAAAAACTTAAAAAAAAAGCAAATGTTTTTAAATTTTATTTTAACTTGAATTATTATATATGGATCGCATGGCAGGTGTCTGGATGAAACTTTAATTTGAAAAATTAGTATTTCAGTAGTCAAGAGTTTTGGAGAAAGAGTTCAAATTAAATTCCAAAATTATAAAGACACAATTTTATGCCACCATGGTGCAATAGTTAGCAGTTAGCGCCTTGGAAAAGGTTGTGGATTCCATTCCAGGTTCAGTCGAAGACCAAACTAAAAATGTTCAGTGGTGGTATATTAGTATCGTATATTCCCTCTCCTCCCGATGGATTTTCCGAATGTATCAAAGCTTCAGCAAGTGGTTTCACCGTAATGTGAAACGCCGTTCGGACCCGATTCCAAAAATGTTTTTTACTGTTTTGCAAAATATCCCTCTAAACTGAAAGGAACTTCACAAATAGTTTATATCTATATTTTCGTATAGAAATAAAATTTTGACAAAATTTTCTATAGAAATAAAATTTTTAACAAAATGTTCTATAGAAATAAAATTTTGGAAAAATTTTCTATAGAAATAAAATTTTTGACAAAATGTTCTATAGAAATAAAATTTTGGAAAAATTTTCTATAGAAACAAAATTTTGACAAAAATTTCTATAGAAAAAAGATTTTGACAAAATTTTCTATAGAAATAAAATTTTGACAACATTTTCTATAGAAATAAAAAGAAAAAAGATTTTGACAAAATTTTCTATAGAAAACACAAACAAACGCTACAAACATCTGTTTTTCCTTCTATTCATCCATGTTTGTGTTAGGTTCTTGAATCTTGATTAGTATATTAATAATATATCCAAAAATTATATGTAGTATTGATATTAATGAGCTTAAATTTTGTTTTATAATTAAGTGTCAAACCTATGTAAAACTTTTGTAATCAATTTTGGCCTTATTTGAGCTTCTGATTATAATCATAAATAAAGTGAAATGAAATGAAAAAAGATTTTGACAAAATTTTCTATAGAAATAAAATTTTGAGAAAAATTCCTATAGAAATAAAAAATAGAAAAATTTTGACAAAATGTTCTATAGAAATAAAATTTTGACAAAATTTCCTATCGAAATAAAATGTTGACAAAATTTTCTATAGAAATAAAATATTGACAAAATTTTCTATAGAAATAAAATTTTGATAAAATTTTCTATAGAAATAAAATTTTGACAAAATTTCCTATAGAAATAAAATTTTGACAAAATTTCTATAGAAATTTTCCATAGAAATAAAATTTTGACAAAATTTTCTATAGAAATAAAATTTTGACAAAATTTTCTATAGAAATAAAATTTTGACAAAATTTTCTATAGAAATAAAATATTGACAAAATTTTCTATATTTAGAAATAAAATTTAGACAAAATTTTCTATGGAAATAAAATTTTGACAACATTTTCTATAGAAATAAAATTTTGACAAAATTTCCTTTAGAAATAAAATTTTGTTAAAATTTCCTAGAAATAAAATTTTGACAAAATCTCTATACAAATTTTCCATAGAAATAAAATGTTGACAAAATTGTCTATTGAAATAAAATTTTGATAAAATTTCCTATAGAAATAAAATTTTGACAAAATTTTCTATTGAAATAAAATTTTGACAAAATTTCCTATAGAAAAAAAATTTTGACAAAATTTTCTATAGAAATAAAATTTTTACACAATGTCCTATAGAAATAAAATTTTGACGAAATCTCCTATAGAAATTTTCTATAGAAATAAAATTTTGACAACATTTTCTATAGAAATAAAATTTTGACAACATTTGCTATAGAAATAAAATTTTGACAAAATTTCCTTTCTACAGTGCGGCTGATATGCAACCAATTCCAGGGTGCTATCATTTCTAAAACCTCTTATCTGACAACCGACAGGCATATTCCAGTGAGAGTTCATTTTATTGTTTACAAACTTACAAAAGCATTTTGATCTATTGCATTCAGAAGGTAACAGCACCAAAAATTATCCGAAAACTGAAGGTCAGAGCTCACTGATGCACAAACATAAAGTTAGACTGGAAAGAGTCAAGAAGTTGTTTCGTTTGCACAAAAGTGGCCAGTTACCGAATTTGGATTACTCCGATGAGAAGTCAGTTCAAATTGAGCAGTTTTGGAAGAAACAAAATGATCGGATATACTTGCCAAAGAGGTCAGTGGAAATTTTACACATTCGATTGGCCACTAGAACTCAAGCGCCACAGATGGTAATATTGTAGGCCCCCGTAACGGCCAATGGTAGCCCCCCCCTTTTATTAATCGATCTTGGGGTCAAAACAAATACCAAATATTATCAGAAAATTTTCCTAAATACAGTATTGAAGCCCAGGGCAAATATCGCACTCACACTGAAAAAAATATTGTCGTGACGTCAAAGATTTCTTGTCTTTCAAATACGAATGCAAATTTTGCTTAGCATAGATGATTTTCTCTAATATGAAGTTTTTTTCTTTTCCAAAAGTGGATAAACTTTTCAATGAAGTCGTTTTGTCCTTATAGCTAAGTGATTTCACTTAAAAATGGGTATCATAACACGAAAGAAAAAATGTGTGGGCTAAGGTCAACTTAACTTTAATAATGCAGAAAAATTCTTTAAATGTTATTAAATTGTCATTAAATTTGTTGTCTTTTTGTATCTTGGCTACAAAGCAAAAAATCGTTCAAATATAGGACATGTTTCTCAACACTTTATTTTAAAGATGTTTTTACTTGAAACATAGCATAATTTCTACTGGAAGTCGAGTCTTAATTTGGAAAATAAAGTTGTGGTTAACTCGTTTTTTAAAGGACTTTGATAGCATATGAAGAAAAAAAGCTGAAAAAGCTAAAAATTAAAATTTGCTTCCTAGAAGCAAGTACACAAAACCCAAATTTAAAAGAGAATTGTGTCTTAAAAGTATCCTTACTTGTATTCTCCGCTTCTTTGGCTCGGAATCAATACCAAAATTTTTATAGTAAAGACAAAATCTTTGGAACCGGGAATGCTTTTTTTTCAGTGCAGTTCGGGTCAACCAAGAATGGATTATAAAGGAGATTTCTCGCTATATTTCTTAAGCACAATGTCCGCCAAATCCGCGGATTTCAATCCTTTTTAGAGAGTAAGGTTGACACCAAAAAATACCAAGACCACTGTCAAGAGACACTTTCGTGCAGCGTGTGATGGCTTTTTCGGTCATCTGGCGGGTATAACTCGAGTTAAAAGTAGCCAATTCGAACAAGTCTAAACTGATTAAAAAATTGTATTTTACTTCGGATATTTTTCGCTTTTGAACAATAAAATTTAAAGAGAAAATAAAAATTGTATAGTGTTTTATATTTTTGCATTACAAATCAGGCAACCTGTGTATGAAAGATTTGGAGACAATTAAACTGTTACACCACCTGCTGCCATCTATTTGTCATTATTCTCAACTCAATTATCACATCATAACTTTTATAAATAAAATACATAATTCGATTTTACATTTATAGCTAAAAGACTATTAGCCTAAAGCTGCTATGCGCATGCGCACATGTCTTTTTCTTTTTGGAGTAATAAAACCAGTTAGTTTAGAGAACACACATATGACGCCTAAGGGGTTTCTTAATAAATCGGCCTTGTCTGTGGAATGTAGACTATTCCCACAATGTTTTAAATTTGCAGTTTTATAAATAGCCAAACAAAAGTAATAAAAATTTTTAATTTAAACTGAGATTATTATGCAAATTTAAGGTAATATTTTTAAACAGATTTATAATAAATGGATATTTCGTTGCTATATACCCCCACATTAATTCGTTTTATGAATGTTTGACATGATGGTGCATGGAGTTTCTTTGTTTTGGTCCCATAAGAGACAATATTAAAATAAGGAATGAATAAAAGATTTTGTTTGAATGAAAGATATGCAAGCTATATGACTCAGATCTCATTATTAAACCACAAGAAAAAAATACGGCAAAATCTTATTAAGCTATTAAGTAGCATATAAAGGAAATGCATAAGCATTAATTAAATGCTTTATTGTTTTTTTGAGGTAGGTAAATTGACAGGTTTTTTTATATTTTTTGTTTTGAATAAAATCCAAATATGAAATCTTATAAAACAATATACTGAGAATTGTTTTACAAACTCAAAATACCACTTTAAATTAAAGATTATTATTCTATAACATAAAAAAATGCCCTGGCTTACACTAAGCAACAAAAATGTTACATTTTCAAGTTTAAGGCCGGTATTAGGTTGGCATTATCGCGTTAAATTGAAAATTTGTTCAAGGTTACTTTTCTTTAATAATTCATTTCAATTTTTGCATTGGATTATTCCCCATCAAGTTATAATAAATTTTGCAACAAGAACACTGAAAAAATATTGTCGTGAGGTCTAAGATTTCATATCTTTAAACTACGAATGCAAATTTTGCTTAGCACAGAAGATGCATTTCTCTAATATAAAGTTTTTTCCTTGTCCAAAAGTCGACAAACTTTTCAATGAAGTCACATTGTCCTTATAATTAAGTGATTTCAATTAAAAATGGGTATCATAACATAAAAGAAAAAATGTTTGGGCTAAGGTCAACATGACTTTAATAATTCAGAAAAATTATTTAAATTTAATGAAATTGTTGTCTTTTTGCATCTTGACTACAAAGTAAAAAAATCGTTCAAATATAGGACATGTTTTTCAACACTTCATTTTTTTACTTGAAACATAGCATAATTTCTACTTTAAGTCGAGTCTTAATTTGGAAAATAAAGTTGTCGTTAACTCGGTTTTAAAGGACTTTGATAGCATATGAAGAAACAAAGCTGAAAAAGCGAAAAATTAAAATTTGCTTCTTAGAAGCAAGTACACAAAACCCAAATTAAAAAGAGAATTGTGTCTTAAAAGTATCCTTACTTGTATTCTCCTCTTCTTTGGCTCGGAATCAATACCAACATTTTTAAAGTAAAGACAAAATCTTTGGAAACGGGCTTTTTTTTCAGTGAAGATATAATTTTGTTCTGTTTTTGCAGATTAGTTTTGATTTTAGCGGTTAAACCCGAGTTTAGTACCCACCTTTATCGTATTTATTATAATACAATTTTGGTTAATTTTGAAAAATTTAGATTATTTTTAGAAAGATTTAACTAAACTCTATTACAAACGCTGACATCGTACCGATATCACAAAAATAAGTACGCGAAAAACATTAGAGTAAAGGAAACATTCTCCAAACATAAGAATTCCATGAACTAAAATAAAGTTAAACTAGCTTTAGTGAAATAGAGGGTTCGCTTTTTTGAGTGTGCCAGATAAAAATGCAATTTAACATAATCCTTGTGTATGTGATAACACCGGAAGCGATACCAGCGTAATAATGTCCCGTGGGACCTATAATAAACAAGTATATACAGCACAAAGTTCGGCCGGGCCGAATTTCCTTTGAAATTTCCTTTGAAATTTCAGGAGGACTTGAGGACTTGAGGACACTTCCCGAAAATAAATTTAAAGATTTCACCTATGAGGACGAAGATTTATAAGAACCATTTTTGTTTGAGTTTTAGAGGAATCATTAACATCTCTTGTAAGTGTGCAAGAAAATTATAAAATAACGTCTTGATTTAAAATCATAAATCTGTAGAACTAAAATCTGGAAATTTTACATTGAGTTTCAAGCAATTTTCATGATCAGTGCGCCTTCTACACCCTCAAGAAGTGAAGTCGATCTATATGGAGGCATTACCAAATGGACCGATAAAAACTTAATCCGATAAACGTTTTTGTGAGCCTAAAATACCAGAATATTTACAATTTTAAGCAAATCAGATAAAAACTACGGTTTCTAGAAACCCAAGGAGTTAAATCGGGAGATCGTTCTTATGGGGGTTATACTCAAATATGGACCGATATTCACCGTTTTCGGCACACCTCTTTATGACCCGAAAATACCTCTAGATTTCCAATTTCAGGCAAATAGGATAAAAACTTCGGATTCTAGAAGCCCAAGAAGTAAAATCGGGAAATCGGTCTATATGGGCCGATACTCACCATTTTCGACATACCTCTTTATGGTCCTAAAATACCTCTAGATTTCCAATTTCAGACAAATTGGATAAAAACTACGGTTTCTATAAGCCCAAACCCCAAATCGGGAGGTCGTTTTATATGGGGACCATACCAAAACATGGACCGATACTCACAATTTTTGGCACACGTATTTGTGGTCCTACAATACCTCTAGATTTCCAATTTCAGGTAAATTGAATAAAAACTGCGGTTTCTATAAGCCCAAGTAGTAAAATCGAGAGATCGGTCTATATGGGGGCTATACCAAAATATTGACCGATACTCACAATTTTTGGCACACGTATTTGTGGTCCTAAAATACCTCTAGATTTCCAATTTCAAGTAAATTGGATAAAAACTGCGATTTCTATAAGCCCAAGAAGTAAAATCGGGAGATGTTTTAGTATAGCCCCCATAGAGACCGGGCTATACTAAAACATGGACCGATACTCACCATTTTTGGCACACCTCTTTATGGTCATAAAATACCTCTAGATTTCCAATTTCAGGCAAATTGGATAAAAACTTCGATTGCTATAAGCCCAAGACCCCAAATCGGGAGGTCGGTTTATATGGGGACTATATCAAAACCTGGACCGATATAGCCCATCTTCGCACTTGACCTGCCTGCAGACAAAAGACGAGTTTGTGCAAAATTTCAGCACGATTGCTTCATTATTGAAGACTGTAGCTTGATTACAACAGACAGACAGACAGACAGACGGACATCGTTATATCGTCTTAGAATTTCTCCCTGATCAAGAATATATATACTTTATATAATCGGAAATCGATATTTCGATGTGTTACAAACGGAATGACAAACTTATTATACCCCCGTCACCATTCTATGGTGGTGGGTATAAAAACGAATGGTAGAGAGGTTATCCCTACGATATTTTTCGATTATTTACTATGGGTGGAGTCTTCTATGACTCACAAATTGCATATATAGATATTTGCTTGTAAATATAGAGTTTTTTTTTTAATTTTTAATGGAATACAGATGTTTAAATTTTTGATTAGTATTGAAAATGTAGATTTATATTAAAAAATTATAAATTAAATATTTTAGTAGCTGCATGATACAAATAAGTTAATAATTTTTGTCATATTGAAGAAAATTTATTAAAATTAATACATTTTTTCTGTTGTTGCTTAATAAAATTTTATATTTTGGAAGAAAAACATTTAAATTAAAAATTGTTAAAATATCTTCAGCGTTATATGAAGCTCTACACAGACTCAATTTAAGTAAAATTTACTCATTTGAGAAAGTTATGAACTCAGTTTCAGCAAACTTTACCCATTTTAGGAAAATATGAACTATTTTCATTTATATAAATTTTTTTTCTCATTTTTTGTTTACTTCATTAAAGTAAGTAAAAATAATTAAAATAAGAAAAATTTTCTCACATTTGGCAAAATTAAATTAAAATCAATCAATCAAATCAATCAAAATTGAAATAAAATCAATCAAAATTTAAATATTTTTTACAAAACTCCACAATCTAGCAATATGTTAAGAATATTAATAAAGTTTGTGAAAGCATATAAGGGTCACATTTCCTTGACGACATGCAATTTTAATCCAGCAAATATACACTCAAAAAAAGTGAAACCTATATTTCATTAAAATCGATTTAATTGTCATTTAGTTCATGAAATTATTACGTTTTAAGAAAGTTTCCATGACTTTAATATTATTTTTTGCGTACGTTAATTAAATTAACTAAAACAGAAGAAGAAATTATACACGAATGAAGCATAAAGATTAACTAAATTCGAATCTCCCACAAAAAAGTTCAGAATTTCTTAAAATTTGTAAATTTTATCAATAATGCGCCCATCTTGAACTTCGTATGGCACTAAAGACATTCTTGCAATTTTGAACTCCAATTTTTTTCCTTCAAACTATAAAATTTTCTTTAACAAGTGAAAAAAAAAATAATTAGTATGTCTAATAAATTTTCTTGAATTTGTCGAAAAATATTTACTTATTATACCCTGCGCCACACTGTGGAACAGGGTATTATAAGTTAGTGCATATGTTTGCAACACCCAGAAGGAGACGAGATAGACACAGGTGTCTTTGGCAAAAATGCTCAGGGTGGGCTCTTGAGTCGATATAGTCAAGTCCGTCTGTCTGTGAACACATTTTTGTGATCAAAGTCTAGGTCGCAGTTTTAGTCCAATCGACTTCAAATTTGGCACAAGTATGTGTTTTGGCTCAAAATAGAACCCTATTGATTTTGGAAGAAATCGGTTCAGATTTAGATATAGCTCCCATATATATATTTCGCCCGATATGGACTTATATGGCCCCACACTAAAAAAAAAGTGAACTCTCTATTTCACTAAAGCAAATTTAACTTTATTTTAGTTCATGGAATTATTATGTTTGGAGAAAGTTTCCTTTACTCTAATAATTTTTTGTGTACGTTAGTTAAATGAACTAAACCCGAGGAAAAAAATATACTCTAATGAAGCATTAAGATGAACTAAATTCGTGTCTTCCACAAAATAGTTCAGAATTTCTTTAAATTGGTAAATTTTACCAAAAATGCGTCCATCATGAACTTCGTATGTCACTAAAGACATTCTTGCAATTTTGAACTCCAAGTTTTTCCTTCAAACTACAAAATTTTCTTTAACATGTGAAAAAACTTAGTTATGTCTAATAAATTTTCTTGAATTTGTCGAAAAATATTTACTTATTTTTATGACATCGGCGTGATGCCAACGTTTGTAATACTGTTTAGTTAAAATTTTCTACAAATATTAAAAATTTTCTAAAATTAACCGAAAGTTTTCTCCCTGGTGGGTTCACTGTTTTTTCAGTGCAGAAGCCAGAGTTTTACCCTAATTTGCTTAAAATTTTGCACAAGAAGAGCAATTAGTACTATAATCAAATGTGTCAAATTTTATTGAAATCGGTTCAGATATAGATATAGCTCCCATATATATCATTCGCCCGATATGGACTAATACGGTCCCAGAAGCCAGAGTTTTACCCCAATTTGGTTGAAATTTTGCTCTAGGAGTACAATTAGTAGTGCAGTTAAGTGTGCCAAATTTTATTGAAATCGATTCAGATTTAGATATAGCTCCCATATATATCGTTCGTCCGATTTACACTCATATGACCACAGTGACCAATCTTTTACTCCGATTTAATTGAAATTTTTCACAGGGAGTGCCAAATTTGGTTGAAATCGTTTCAGATTTAGATATAGCTCCCATATATAGCTTTCGCCCGATTTACACTCATATGACCACAGAGGCCAATTTTTAACTCCGATTTAGTTGAAATTTTGCACAGGGAATAGAATTAGCATTGTAGCTATGCGTGCCAAATTTGCGAAGTTTGTTTAAAATTGCTTCAGATTTAAATGTTTCCCATATTTTTTTTACTAACATTGTGTTCCACCCTAGTGCATTAGCCCACTTAAATTTTGAGTCTATAGATTTTGTAGAAGTCTATCAAATTCTGTCCAGATCGAGTGATATTTAAATGTATGTATTTGGGACAAACCTTTATATATAGCCCCCAACACATTTGACGGATGTGATATGGTATCGAAAATTTAGATCTACAAAGTGGTGCAGGGTATAATATAGTCGGTCCCGCCCGACTTTAGACTTTCCTTACTTGTTTTTGTAATATCGGCGTGATGTCAGCGTTTGTAATATGGTACTGTTTAGTTAAAATTTTCTAAAAATAATCGAAATATTCTAAAATTAACCAAAATTTTTCTTCCTGGTGGGTTCACTGTTTTTTTCAGTGTACATTTTATTTAACAATTCAATTGTTTAACAATCTCATTAAATGATTTTTGGAAGCCAAAAAATAGACATTTTCAAAAATTCAACGAATGAATGTACTCGAACATAAAATATGTTTATAAAAAAATTGCTCCTAAAACTATGCAATAGTTATATTACATTAAAAAGCAAGCAAATAGGCTATGCCAAATGCAAACTGCATTATTGTAATGTAGTGTTGGTAGAATTAATTCATCGGATACACGTTCCTCTTCCTCTAAGCATGTAGTCTTCCCCTCATTCGAAAAAACACATGTTTAGGTAGTTTTGTCAAAATGTGAAATAAACAAAAAGTCATGGTATGTGGACTAACTTCGACTATGACAGACATGGTGAATGGTATTTTGTGCTTGCTAACAACAAATTACGCCACTGAGACTTTTTTTGTTGTCGTTATGCGTTTTTGCTGTTGTTCAAATCACCGACAAATATTTAATGATCCATGTCATGATGGTGGTTCGTTGGTTGGTTGTTTGGTTTATTGGCTGGTTGGTTTGGCCACATATATTTTTTGTGCAGTGTTCCACGCATACACACACACACAAATCTACTGAGATATCGTCAGGTATGAACAATTTAACCGGTTATTATTGACCACAAATACAATAGCAACCAAATAAACGAAATCAAATTAATGCACATGCACATTTTTTTGTTTTGAGTCAGGGGGTTTGTGAGAATGGGAATTTTGTAATCTTTGTAATGTAATGTGGCAATCGATGTAAAATTTTCTATAAAGAATTAAAATTTGCCGAAATATATATTAAGTGAATTTAAATAGATCGATTTGTTTTCATTACATTTCTTAACATAGTATTTAAAATTTTAATTATTGTAAATAAAACCATTAGTCATTTAATTATTATCTTAGATAAGACGCATAGCATAATATAAACATAGTGGAACTTAATTTAATTTAATTCAATAAAAATAAATTAATATAATTTTATTTAATTAGTTAATTTAAATTAATTACTTACACGCAAAGAAAAAAAAACGTTTGGAAAACGTGTACCGAAAACGTTTTTCTTTTGTTAGAGTTTTTTGAATTGCTTCGAAAAGTATACATTTTTATCACCAAAAAAATTCGTTTGTTCCAAAACTTTTATTTTTTCAATAAAAAAAGTTATTTTTGAACCAACAACACAGTCCATTTCGTTTATATCAAACACTGTTCTTTTCTGACTTTAGGGTTTTAATAAGACACATTTTACAGTTCATAGTAAAAATTTAATATAGTAGAATGTAATGTAGAACATTTTTTCGGAATCTTCCGACCATATCTGGAATACACCCATGATCATAATAATAGGTACACTAATTAAAAGAATATAAATTGTTTATAAATCTCAAAATCTTATTACGAGTCACAAAATTTTTGCCAAATAGTGAAGATGGTAGCGTTAATAGTTCCTTTATCCCAAAAATATGGCAACCCTACTATTATTTCATCATTGACAGCTAACGGTTTTATTAAATTGCTTTATGTAGTTGATCATAATAACAGGTACAAGTAGTAAAAAAGCACGTTTCTAAAACATTTAAGTATTAATTACTTATTTTTTGTGTCGATTTGCGTAAAGTGGTAAGAATAATAAAAAATCAATAGAAAACATTAGAACAAAGTGCAATTTTATTTCAGAATATGGGTAGAAACAAGCATTGTTCTGTAGATGAGCGAACTATAGTAAAGAACCTGCGAAATGAAGGTAAATCTTTAAGACATATAGCAAAAAGTATAGGACGTTCTGCTAACTTTGTCCAGAATGCATTAAAGTGGAAAAAAACTGCAGAACGGCGCGGTAGGCCAAAAAAACATCTCAGGCTACTGATCGACAAATAGTAATAATTTCCAAAAAGGATCCTTTTAAATCTTCCAAAGTTATTGCTGCCGAAATAGCAAATGTTATCAATGCGCCATCAGTTCGTAGACGTCTTCAAAAAGCTAATTTGCCTGGAAGAATAGCAAGAAAAGTTCCACTAATGCGTAAGAAGAATACGGGTATGAGACTAAATTTTGCGAAAGAACATATAAACTGGTGTGGTGAAGAAGGGGGCAAAAGGTGGAGAAATATACTTTGGAGCGATGAAACGAAAATTAATTTGTTTGGAAACGACTACCAGAGAAATGTTCGACGCCCTAAGGGAAAAGAATTTCACATACGATTCACTAAAAAAACTGTGAAACATGGAGGTGGAAATATTATGGTTTGGGGATGTTTCTCATGGAATGGGGTAGGTCCAATTTTTCGAATAGAAAACACGATGAATGCTGTGGGCTACAGAGACATTTTGCAAGACGTAATGCTTCCATATGCAACCGAGGAAATGCCATTGCGATGGGTTTTCCAACAAGATAATGACCCAAAGCATACCTCAGCATTGGTCAAAAACTGGTTTACAAAGAATAATGTTAATTTATTAACCTGGCCCAGTCAATCACCCGATTTAAATCCAATAGAAAATCTTTGGAGTGAACTTAAAAAAAAGTTATCGAAAGAAATTTTTAGAAATAAGGATGATTTGTGGGAGAAAACCCGAGAAGCATGGTATGACATTCAACCAGAAACATGCCAAAAATTAATCTCCAGTATGCCAAACAGGATGAATAAAGTGATTCAAAATCGAGGTGGTTATACTGGTTACTAACCCTTTTTGAATACTCACAGATGTATGGGACTGAAATAGGTTAAGTCCGTAAAATATTAAATTATCATTGAAATGTACCTATTTTTATGAGCAGCCTATGATTTGCATTTTGTTTTTAATGTTCCTTAATGTTTGTTATTTACTTAATAATACTGTAAAATGTATGATTTTGGTATTAATGAGTTTACAAAAAATAAGAAATGCCCATTTTGCTTTGCATTATATTGTAAAATTGAAATAAATCTTGTTTTTAATAAACTATTCTTCAGTGTACCTATTATTTTAATCATGAGTGTATATGCAGGGATCGAACCCACGATCCTTGGCATGCAAGTCGGACGTAGCAACCTCTGCTCCACGGTGCCCAACTAAATGTATTTTTCTGTTAAATAAACTTTGTTTAATCGGCTCGTGGGCGCCGCAAGCTATGCTATATAAATATAACTTATATGGATATTTATCTGTTGATGATCATAACAGGTACATAGCTCAGTGGATAGTGTGTTGGCTTACAAATTGCATGGTCCGCGGTTCGATTCTCCGTCCAGGCGAAAGGTAAAAAAAATTAAATTTATAAAATCGTATTAATTTCTTCTACATTGTTTGTATTACAGAAAAAGGTGCCAAGAACTAAAAAACTTCGTGGACGTGAGAAAGATGTGAGGGAAAATGCAATTAGCCAGAAAAAAATTTTTGAGTTAGTCTTTATGAAATTGTTTTTACATCCTGGAAAAGAATAAACGTGTATCACAAAAAGTATATACTTTTCGTCCAAATACACTTCCTTCCAATGAAAAGCGAATGAGAAACGAACTTTGTTTGTCTAAAATTTCGTTTAGGAGGAAAGAATTATTTTTTTGCGTGTAGGCTCACTTAAACTAAACTATTCGATCCATTGTAATACCATAGTGATGAACTTCTTTTATGTCACTGTGTGCTGTCAATTCCATGTTTAGCTTAAAAATGTGACCAACCATATTATTTGGTCCTTTAAATTTTATCATGAAAAATGTTTATTTAGTTTTATTTAGTTTGTTGAAAGCATTAAACTCTTACTCACCAATGTTAATGTTGCATCTAACCATTAGTGTCTTAGAATAAAATAAAAATACTTTAAAAACGAAAATATATTACTCATAACCTTGATTTTTGTTTTGGGATTATTGACAATGATAATCTAAAGGAGGAAAATACAACCTTACATAAAAATAAAAAAAAAAAAACAATATTTTGAACTATTGGCCCAAAAGCCATATTATTATTAATGAGGTTTATTGCTCTAAGCCTTCTTAACTTTGGAATATCATAAAATGATTAATGAATATCACCGAAAATAAAAGGGAAAATGTGCTTAAAGTTACAATATTTTATACTGTTGTAAATATTGACCATTTATTTCACAACTACACATGCCTACAAGTTTTTTATTTGATATTTTGTATAAGCGTTTTGACTAACTTAAGCAAATTTTTGCAATTAAAGAATATTTTTGATGTTGTCCAATTGTAGGGTTATGGCAATTTATGTTTGTTTTCTATATCCGACACATTACATTTTTTAACATCTAAACTTTGTATCTGATTAGCCCGACATTTTGATTTTTGTGTATTTTTCTGTTTTATATAGATTTATTTTTTATAAAATGCCTTTATAGATTAATACCAGGATCTTACTTCTTAAATTTTTTGAAATTTTTTGTTTTTATAAATACATATTCTGGAGATGGTTGTTATCTACCCATATTTTGATGTGGTCTCTATATAGTCTTGTGTCGTATTTTAATTTATTGACCTGAAATTAAAATGTAGAGTTCTTTACATCCCTAAAATGCTGAGATCGTCGAGTCGTATCAAAACTTAAAATTAGAGTTCTTTTGGACATATAAACACATATGGGAAAATAGAATACTTATATCGGTCTATTTTTGGAACACTACATCTTAAAATTACAATTGGAATACTGTTAAAATGAGATTTAGATACACCACCTGGAGTCGATTCCGACTCCGGAGGCTAATAAGAAATGCTGGAGTCGGAGTCGAGCAAAATTGACTCGACTCCACAGCCCTGAGCTGCCATATATATTTATAGCCGATCTTGTCATAAATAACGTATTTATCAACCGATCTTCCAATTCCAATTTCGTATAATCGAATATTTTGTGAGTCTCGTAAATTTTGCAGAATATCAGTCAAATCGGTTTAGATTCAGATATAGCTCTCATATATAGCTTTCGCCCGATTTAAACTCCTATGGCCCCAGGGGCCAGTCTTTTGTTCCGATTTACGTAAAATTTTGCACAGGGAGTATAATTGACATTATAAATATTGAGTATCGAATTTTGTTGAAATCGGTTCAGATTTAGATACAGCTCCCATATAGAGCATTCGCCCGATTTACACTCCTATGGCCCCAGAGGCCAAAGGTTTACTCCGAATTATGTGACATTTGGCACAGGGAGTAGAATTAACATTATAAATACATTAATAGAAAAAATTACGTTCCATAGTCGAGTGAACGGACGGTGACAAAATGAAACGGAAACGTTCACAAAAAATCAAAACGGAATGTTCACAATTTCGTCCACGGGCGTTCACGATTTCATGAATGTCATTCGTTTTTCTTTGGCCATGAAGTCTTAAAATAATCGTAAGACGTTATTATGGCAACTCCCTCGATGGTGCAATGTGCTAGGCGACTGTTAACGCGTATGGTGCAGAAAACACAGGTTCGAGTCAAGGTAGCGGAAATCTTTTTTTAATTTTGTTTATAAATTCGTAACCATAACGTTTTCAGATCGTGAACGCTGGTTGTTATTTCGACAACGTATGTTCTCCGTTCGACACCACATGTGTGTTGATTCACTTTCATGAACGAATCGTTTTGAAATGAGCACGCTGTGCATGATTTTTTATATGAATTTGGTTGAAATCGGTTCAGATTTAGATACAGCTCCCATATATAGCTTTCGCCCGATTCACACTCCTATGGCTCCAGAGGCCAAAGTTTTACCCCGAGTTATGTAAATTTTTTCACAAGGAGTAGAACTTACATTATATATGTTATATGCATACCGAATTTGGTTGAAATCGGTTCAGATTTAGATATAGCTCCCAATTTTATATATATATGTCGTCCGCTTTACGGCCATATGACCACCGTAGATCAAAATTTCTCTCCGATTTACTTAAAATTGTGCACAGGGAATGGAACTAATATTTTTACTATGCATGCCAAATTTAGTTGGAATTGGGTCAGATTTAGATATAGCTGCCACATATATCCTTTCGTCCGATACGCACTTATATGGCCCCAGAGGTCAAAATTTCACTCCGATTTACTTGAAGTTTTGCACACAGCGTAGGAATAACATTCTTGCTACACATGCCAAATTTGGTCAAAATCGGTTCAGATTTCCCATATATATTCGTTCGATTTAGATTCGTATGACCATGGGGGCCGAAGTTTCATATCGAAAATTTTGAATTTTTTCAATGAGAGTTTACAAAATTTACAAATTTAAAGAAATAATGAACTATTTTGTGAGAAGTACGAATGTAGTGTATATTTTTCCCCCCGTTTTCTAGTTCAATTAACTAACGTATGCAAACAATTATTAGATTAAAAGAAACTTTCTCAAAACACAATAATTCCTTGAACTAAAATAAAGTTTAATTGACTTTGGTGAAATTGAGCGTTCACTTTTTTTGATTGTAATATTACGTATGTGATCGGAGAGTATTGTATTAATCGAACTTACAGCTTAAATACGATATTTGTAATCACTACCCCATTTCATCCCACTGTGTTATTAAGCGGACACATGTGCCGCCTGAAAATATGCAAAGAAATTTTCGATAGTAAGGAAAGTAATAGGAAATACTGAAATAACATCACATCTTAGAAAGATGAATTCCATCCTATGAAAAAAAAGTGAACCCTATTTTTCACTAAAGCCGATTTAATTCTATTGTAGTTCATGGAATTATTACGTTTTCCGAAAGTTTGCATGACGTTAATAATTTTACACAAATGAAGCATACATACAATAAATTCGTGTCTCCCACAAAATAGTTCAGAATTTCTTAAAATTTGTAAATTTTCCTAATTTTGAGGCCACCATGAACTTCGTATGGCACTAGACATTTTTGCAATTGTGAACTCCCATCTTTTCCGTCAAACTACAAATTTATCTTTAAGAAGTGAAAAATAATAAATTTGTTTAGTAATTTTTCTTGAATTTGTTGAAAATTATTTACTTAATTTTGCAAAATCGGCGTAACATCTGTGTTTCTAAAGCAACCATATAATGTTCATAAATTAGCATAACATGTTTGAGATATATATGTTAATATGTTAGAACATATTATGTTTGGGACATAAAATGTTTGTAAATATAATATGCTTAGATGCAAACATATATTAATTTGGAAATAGCCTATAAACATATATATGTTTAGAAAGAGAGTATGCTGCAAGTAAAATAATGGCGCCTTAAAAATATATCCACACAAAGAAAATGCCATTAAAATTTTTTACTACCAGTGTATGCCTTAAGGTGAAACATAATATGTGTGAACAATACAAATAATATTTTGCTTGTACCAATCCTGAAAATATATATGCTTGAAGCAAAATGTGTTTGGGGTATATATTACAGAAGCGGATTTTTGTTTGAGGGTGTAGTTATTCATGAAAATTTTATATTTATAAATTAAACTATTGAAATGTTTAAAATACTCTGCTAACAATTTGATATTTACTAAAAATAAAAACAAATTGGTTGTATTGTGTTATTATTTTGATGTAGTGGGATGAGACAAACTATTAGCTACCATGTGTAACAGCAAAGCTCCACTAATCCTCATCTCTTCAGCCCCAACCCTACCCCCAATAGATCTAAGACAAAGCACTTGAAATATAAGAAAAGAATTGATAAATATTGAAATCAAAGCATAACAAGCAGAAAAACAATCAACGATTGATGTATTTATCTTTGTTTTGAGAATGAAGCTTCAGGTATCTTATGGAGGAGTGGTGGAGTATAGCACATGATATGTGAAACTCGAGGTTCACATTGTAAACCTTCTCATATGAATTACGGGTACTTAAACTTGGCATGCCGACAAGATGCGAGATTACAAGCTGGTTGGCTAGCGTTTGGCTCACCTCTTGTCATCGCTATGTGGTGGCGATGCCACAGTTCAGTCAGAGGGATCCCGTTCAACAAGTTTTACAAGTTGTTTTAGTGCTGCTCTTGCTGCTGCTTTTGAATTCTGAAATACTTTTTCTTTCTTTTAAAACCGTCCTCAATAAAAAAAAACAAGCCATTTTTAAGCAACATCTAGAAACCAGATATTGAGTGGAATGCTAGCAAATAAATGAGTAAAAATTGTTCAAACATGTGAAACGAATTGAGTGGAATTGACAATGCTCAACAAATACAAATGTGGAAAATACCCTTTTTTTACAACAATTGACTTTATAAACTTGGCTTTAAAAATATAATTTGTGGTCTTAAGGCTTAAAGACAATCACCACCATCATAATTCTGGATAACATTGGTAACTTCATTGCCAGCACTAAATACTAGTGGTCGAAGATTAATATGAACCAAATATAAGCCGCGAAGGGAATTGTATTATTGGCCTGTTTATAACCACATTTAGCATTCTAGAGGGAAGAATTCTCAAGGCCTTGGTGTTTTAATAGAATTTTTACTGTTAACTTAAATATTTTAGTATTAAATAAAAAAAGTTGTATATTTGTTATTTTTTGTTGTTTAATTATTCTGTAATAATTACAGAATAATTAAATTTTATAAAAATTATAATTAATTATATTTTTTTTCAAAATTTTGTCAAAATGTAAATTTAAAAACATTATTTCCGTTTTTTTTCTACTCATCTTTTTTCAAAGAAACGGGACATTGTTTGTTTTCTATAAATAAAGTTTCTTTAAATTCACTTGTTTATGTACTACACACACAAGGTCTATAAATAGAACTCTGTTATTTGTGTGCTGGTGACTACAGGGATATTTGTGTGCTGACGAGTATAGGAGCACATGGCTGAGTGGATAGTATTTTGGCTTATAAAACGAGTGGTCCTTGGTTCGATTCTCCGTCCAGGGAAAAGGTAAAATTTAAAATAATCTATTAATAATGATATTTGAAAATATTTATTAAATTGCTTCTATGTCCTATAAAATACGTTAACGTTGATCGCAAAAATAACATACTATTCTTCTAAACAAACTTTTTATTACCGCGAATATAAATTTCCAAACATTGTTCGTCTTTTGTTTTGGAGGAAATAATTTTTTTGCTCGTAGGTGCATTTTTCCAAAATTTTAAATAGAAACAAAAACCAACATTTCTTTATATCGTATAGTGGAAAACTGATTTTCGAAATTCCGAAAAAAGAAGAGAAGCCAATTTTTAAAATTAGTGGTTTGGTTCTCATAATTCAACAAAACAAGACCAAAATTCGATTCGTATAAAATTTTACCAAAAGTGAAAATTGAATGAAAACCTCTCAACATTTTGTGTTGAATATTTGATTTCAAAAAATTTAAGAAATTCTTTACTAATATAAAATTTATATTAATATATTTAAAATTTAATTTAAGTAAATTCTTATTAAATGTATAAATATAAAGTTAAGATCATATTTCCATCAAAATAAAATTTCAATCAACTCTACTATTTTTAGAAAAGAAATTTAAAACAAGTATATACGGCCGTAAGTTCGGCCAGGCCGAATCTTATGTACCCTCCACCATGGATTGCGTAGAAACTTCTACTAAAGACGATCATCCACAATTAAATTACTTGGGTTGCGGCCGATGGCAAGGCATCTTAACATCATCTTCTAAATTGTAAGTTAATCCAATTTTGGCATGGTTGTTAGCGGCCATACACAAGCGAAATGTACCAAATTTCAACCGGATCGGATGAATTTTGCTCCTTCAAGAGGCTCCGGAGGTCAAATCTAGGGATCGCTTTATATGGTGGCTATATATAATTATGAACCGATATGGACCAATTTTTGCATGGTTGTTAGGGACCATATACTAACACCACGTACTATGTTTCAACCGGATCGGATGAATTTTGCTCCTCCAAGAGGCTCCGGAGGTAAAATCTGGGGATCGGTTTACGTTATATGGTGGCTATATATAATTATGAAACGATGTGGACCAATTTGTGCATGGTTGTTAGAGACCATATACCAACACCATGTACCAAATTCCAGCCGGATCGGATGAAATTAGCTTTTCTTTGAGGCTACGCAAGCCAAATCTGGGGATCGGTTTATATGGGGGCTAACATATATATAATTATGGACCGATGTGGACCAATTTTTGCATGGTTATTAGAGACCATATACCAACACCATGTATCAAATTTCAGCCAGATCTATGAAATATGCTTCTCTTAAAGGCTCCACAAGCCAAATCTGGGGGTCCGTTTATATGGGGGCTATACGTAAAAATGAACCTATATGGCCCATTTGCAATACCATCCGACCTACATCAATAACAACTATTTGTGCCAAGTTTCAAGTCGATAGCTTGTTTCGTTCGGAAGTTAGCCTGATTTCAACAGACGGACGGACGGACATGCTTAGATCGACTCAGAAATTCACCATGACCCAGAATATATATACTTTATGGGGTCTTTGAGCAATATTTCGATATGTTACAAACGGAATGACAAAGTTAATATACCCCCCATGTTAAGCTCAATGACTAGGGACCTCCTTTTTATAGCCGAGTCCGAACGGCGTTCCACATTGCAGTGAAACCACTTAGAGAAGCTTTGAGACATTCAATGTCAATGTCACCATCATTATTGAGGTGGGATAATCCACCGCTGAAAAACTTTTTGGTGTTCGGTCGAAGCAGGAATCGAACCCACGAGGCGGACATGCTAACCATTGCACCACGATGGCTCCCTTCAAAAAATTAATATGCTATTTCGCTTATTATTCTATATTTTATAAAAACTTTTCTTAAGGAAAGTCTCATTGAAATTTTATGTTTAAAAAATCCCCAAAAGACTGAAAAAATCTCTAGAAAAGGCCCTGAGCATCGCCTGCATTTTGATATTATGCTTGAATTTATTTTTTATATAATTTTATTTTTATAAAAATTAAAATTATATTCAATATAAATTTCTATAGAATTTTAGATAAATTGTTTATATTTCATTTTTATAAAAATTAATAAAATTTATTTAAAATAATTTTTTTTTAATAAAATAACAAAATAAATTATATCTTTTTATTCACATAAGAAATTTCAAGGGTGTTCTAAATTTAATTAAAAAAAAAACTTTCTTTATGAAAAATCTCTTTAAAATTGTATATTAATAAAATATGTCCCTACACACAAAAATTTTTTTTTGATTTGATCACGAAATTAATTGATCCAATTAATTTTTTAATTGTAATGTCTTCAATCACAGAAATGATAGTATAGATTAAAAAATTAATTGAAGGGCAATTAAAAATTAATTGATCCAATTAAAAAATTAATTGATACTATAAATTTTTGTGATCGATTTTTTTTCTGTATACACAGAAAAAAATTTCACAAAAATTTTCCAATTAAAATTTTAATTGAGTTTTAAAAATTAAAATTAAAAATTTAATTGATTCAACAATTTTTTTAATTGAAATAAAAATCAATCACACAAATTAATAGTATCAATTAATTTTTTAATTGGATCAATTAATTTTTCAATTGACTGTCAATTAATTTTTTAATTGACACTAGCATTTCTGTGATTGAAGACATTTCAATTAAAACATTAATTGGATCAATTAATTTGGTGATTGAATCAGAATTTTTTTTTGTGTGTAAAAGACTAAAATAAAATATCCCTAGAAAAGGCCCTCAGGACACACGTACTAAACCCTTAGGAACACCAAAGTGATCTTACCAGCATCACCGTCATCATATCATGCCTGACTTTATTTTTCTTTGTTTTTATTATATTATTCTCCTTTATTTCTTTTTCATTCCTCCTCCTGATCTCCTTAAGGAATCTTGGGATCTGGTTATAAACCCGTTTCTTTATTTCAGTTCGATTTGTCTCGTATTTCATGTCATTCTGACTGGCTTTGTGGTTTGTGCCTGTTTTATATTTTGCAGTTTATGGGTATGTTTTTTATATGTTCCCAAAGGTTTTTTATGTGTGCCCATCGTTCGATTTCTTTGGAAAAAATTGTCTATTTCATCCTTTCCTTTGACAGTTCTTGTGAATTGTGTTACTTTGGATTTGATTCTGTTGGGGAATGATGAAACCTTCTGTGGTTTCTTTTCATACACCGTGGCCACAAAGAGAAAGAGAAATTCCTTTGTTCACCTTCTTGCATGTGCATGCGAGTAGGAATACAAAAAAAATATGGGGAACAGAAGGTCATCGCACATTAAGGAATTTGGTATCAAAGAATTTTTTGTTTTTCTTATTATTAAAAAGTTGGATTATAGATAGGTTAAATTTAATCAAATATTTGCTTCAGATTTACCCTGTGATTATTCTCTGAGCCAGTAAGTGGTATTAAAACTTATACAAAATATTTTGCGCAACGGGATAAACAAAATAGATTTAACGATTTAATTTAAATTGAAACGAACAAAAAAAAAAAAATGAAAACTATGTACTATAAGATTGGGTGATCGCTTTGTAACTTGAATTTGTATTTAGTTATATCGCAAATCGATATTTCGATAAGAAGAAATGGTAAACCATACCATAACATAGGATATAAAATTGGATCGGTTACTGGATTTCGTGTGAATGTTTCAAATATATTTGGCTTATCTGTATTTTTAGATTAGTGTAACTTATATAGATTAGTGTAACTTACGATATATTTCCATTATGGTTTATAAAAACTTACCTAAAAAAAAGAAATAATTCAAAATTAGTATTGATTAATTTTATAAAAAACGATGATTTAAATTGTTTTGAAATTCAATAAAAATATAAATTGAAGAGATGTTAATACTTCAGAGTGACGAGATAATTGCTGCTTACAATAAAAAAAATATAATTTATGATAAATATATACCAAAAATATCACCAAAATATTTCCAATTAAAAAGTTGATTGAAGCTGAAAATTTTTTCAATTAACAAATTAATTGATACAATGAACTTTTTAATCAAGATAGAAACATTAAGTTAATTAAGTCAATGATTGAAAATTTTAAAATGTTTGATTAAAAAATTAATTGATACAATTACTTTTTAATCAAACTCGGAAGACTACCCAGCAAAAAAAATTAGAAGTTCTTCTAAAGGCACAACTTTAAAAGTACTTCCATAAATGTCCTCCCAAAAGATGTTCTTTATTTTAACTAAGCAGGAGGTTATTTTGATTCAATTTTGTATAACTAGCATTTTTCAAATTTTCAATGGGTAACTTTTATTTTCTTTTTTTTTTGTTTCAAATAGATTAAGATCAGAGTAAGAATTAATGAAGTGGTGCAAATTATTAAAATTTTTTCGGAAAAAAGTGCTAAATCCATTCTAGAAAAATTGCCAATTTTTGAAAAGTTTTGAGGTGAAACGTTACAGACAAACACTAGAATGCATTACAACTCATAAAAAATTATAAAAATTATTTATTTTGCAAAATACCATAAAATTTTTTAATACACATTCAAAACACTGAATTCGGATCACACCTTAAGAAGTGATGCAAATTCAGTGCAACGGCTGTTAAAATGGTGGACATCCGTCCTATGACAAGCCCATGTTAAATTCATCGCTTCTGCGTCAATTTTGCACAACTTCCGGATCCATAAAGAACATTTGCACTACTTTTTTGGCGACGCTTTTTTTGTTGGGTAAGTAAATTAAAAAAAGTGATCGATTGTTTTTTTTTTTTGTAATTTTTAACCATAAATTTATTTCAATTTTTTAATCAAGCTAAAAACACTAAGTCAGTCAAGACAGTAATTGAAAATAGTTACGTTTTAATGAAAAAATAAATTGAGCATTGCAATCAACATCAATTAAATTTTTAATTTAATCAATTAAGAAATTAATTGAAATTTTCTCATGAAATCAATTAATTTCTTAATCAAGTATTTTTTTAATATCCAATTAAAACTGTGATTGATACTATCATTTTCGTGATTGAAGACATTTCAATTAAAAAATTAATTGAATCAATTAATTTCGTGATTCCATCAGAAAAAAAATTTTTGTGAAGTCTTAGTCTGATTCAATAACGAAATTAATTGATCCAATTAATTTAAAAAAAAAAAAAATTCTTTCATTACGAAAGTGGTAATATCAATCACAAAATTCAGTTCACCAATGTGGTATCACAATGGATTGAATAGTCAAAGTGAGCCTGATACATCGGGCTGCCACCTTACCTATCCTAATCACAAAATTAATTATACATGATTAAAAAAAATGTATTGATTCATTACGCACTTTCAATTAATTTTTTAATTGATTGAATTAAATATTAGCTACCCAGCAAAAAAAATTGGAAGTTGTTCCACAAATATTTCTTTTAAAGCGCATCCCAGAATTCCCCATCGATTTTTTTCAACTTCCAATGCAGTCCTTTTGGACAAGTCCACAAACATTTCTTCTAAAGCGCATCTTGGGATCCCTCAATAATTTTTTCTACTTCCGATGCAGTCCTTTTAGACAAGTATTGGAAAGCCGCAATTAGGCTATTTTAAGTGCAAATTTATGTTTTGGACAATAAAAAAATAATAATAAAAAATAAATTTGAACCTGTGCCGTTAGACTTTTTCGCTTCCATGGAAGTTCTTTTAGGAGATTTTTTTTTCATTTTTAAAGCTGAGTACTATGTTCAGTTTTCAAGCTGAAAACCAGCTTGTTTTCACGGTTACTTTTTTTAATTAATTAATATAGAAATATAAAATTATTTGCAATCAATTCCTTGGATCTTTTCCTTCCATTATTTGGTAAGACTTGATCAAAATATAATCGTCTTCATACATATTTTTGTACTTTTAGTTTAGTGTTTTCGTGAAAAACCCGAACATAGTACTCACCTTAATGGAAAAATATTTTTATACGAAAATATATGCCGAAAATAAAAAAAAAATAAAGACGATGTCCAACATAGAAAAATATGTAGGTGAGATTTGAACCTGCGTTTCTTATAAATAAAGAACATCTCGAGAAGCAGTTACGATCATATCACAAACGTTTGAATTTACTTTTCGACGCTTTATGTTCAATGGCGTTTGTGGCTGAGTATTCTAAGACGTTCTGTTATGGTTCAACCCCTGGTCGGAGCGAAAAAGTTTTTCAAATTGTAAAAATTAGATAATAGGTAAATAACAGTTTAATAAAACAATGGATGAAAAAAGTGAAATTGGTTGAATTTTTTTTTCGCTTTTTAAATTTTTTCATTTCAAATGAACTTTCAGGGCCCAACTTGTAAAGCAATGCAAAGGATCCAAAAAGGGAGTACTTCCGTCCTATGACAAGTCCATTGGAGATGATCCAAGTTTGCACTACTTCCGGATCACAGATAGGGTATCCAAACTACTTTTTTGGAAGCTCTTTTTTTGCTGGGCAATTTATGTGATTATGATCGCAATTAATTAAACTTAATCTCCTTTTCAATTAATTGTTGGTTGATTCAATTATTATAATTATATTTGAACTCTAGCAACTAGAGACATCGGCCTTGTTTGATTCAAAATATTGTTGTATCGGGTAATTTGTGTAACCCTTTGACTACCGATGTCCATTTGTTCCCCCAGTCTATTTCCCCAGTTAATTTCGATTTTTTTCTCGATGTTATTTTCAAGCAGAGACTTTAATCTAAATAAGCTAAATATTATTTCCATATTGGTGAGCACCAAAAATGCATTTTTATAAAGTCCCGATATAAACCGACCTCCAGATTTGAAGGTAGGTTAGGTATAGTGGCAGCCTCATATCTCAGGCTAAATTAGACTATTTAGTCCGTTGTGATACCATAGTGGTGAACTTCTCTCTTATCACTGAGTGCTGTCGATCCCTAAATTTTACTTCTCGAGTCTTCTGGATAAGCATATTTCATCTGATCCGACTAAAATTTGGTACTAATCACCCAAAACTCGGTCCATATCGGTTCATAACTGTATATCATTTGGGGGCTATAGATAATAATTAACCGATATGGACCAATTAGTTTTGCTAAAAACGAGAAAATTATTTTTCGATTTTCATAATCTGATCTCAAAAATTTAAAATTAAAAATTTTCAAAATTTTCAAAATCAAAAAAAATCTCTTTACATAACCTCACTTAAATCTTTACAAATAAATCCCAGAAAATTTCCCTTTCGTGGAAGCTGTTCGATAAAATCAGTAATAATTTCTTTTGTTATATCAAATGATTTTATGATATGTATTATCAAATTAAAAAAGACTATGAGTATGGCTTGTTACTTGCTTGGCTGCATATTTTCAATTTACTTATTGCCGTTTTTCTAAAAAATTTGTCTTGCTATTTAGCAAACAAGGCATTCACTTCACTTTTAATGGTAACTTTTATTCATTTCACTTGAAAGAAAAATCAAAACATTAGACAGACCATAAACCGGAGAAGCTAGCTACTAGCTTCAAGTATATAACAGACAGACGGATATGGATGAATGGATAGATGGGTGGATAGACGGACAAGCAGGTTTATTATTTGTTGATCACCATCATTTGAAACTGCCTCTCCTCGAAGCAAGCGACCGACCATGCCCAAAAACCGTATAATCTATATCAGCTAAGCATATCATAACCAACTAGTAATTCCAGTACAAGGAAGATCAGATTAATAAATATTCGTATGATTATTACAAGCTTGCCACTGGTATTATGTTACATTATTAAGCTATTATGGTGAAGATAATTTGGGGCTATTGATTTCTGGCATACAAGCATGAATGATATTGTGAGGAAAAAATACGAGATCAATGGAAAAGTCGGAAATAATATAAAATTGTAGAATCAATTTCGATTTGTTGGAATTGGCACGAATTATGGTCTTTAAACGGCCGAAAAAGCCGGGGAAGCTCCGTCTTCAGATGATCGACACTTTGGTATTTTTTTGTGCAAACCTTACTCTTCAAAATGCCCCAGGCATAAAAGTCCAACGAATTTAGATCCGGAAATTTTGATGGCCAGTGAACATAAGACGAGTAATTCCTTTCTAACCCATTTTTGGTCGACGCATGATGAGACCTGTTAGAATATCCATGGGCTGTGAAATGTTTGTCTACCCAGGACTTTTCCAAATAATACGAGCTTGGGCCGTTAATGTTTTGGTAGATTTTGCAAAATATTCCTCTCTACCTTAGAGGTACTTCAAAAATTTTCTATAGAAATAAAATTTTGACAAAATTTTTTATAGAAATAACATTTTGACAAATATTTCTCTATAGAAATAAAATTTTGACAAAATTTTCTATATAGAAATAAAACTTTGACAACATTTTCTGTAGAAATAAAATTTTGACAAAATTTTCTATAGAAATAAAATTTTGACAAAATGTACTATAGAAATAAAATTTTGATCAAATTTACTATAGAAATAAAATTTTGACAAAATTTTCTATAGAAATAAAATTTTGACAAAATTTTCTATAGAAATAAAATTTTGACAAAATTTTCTAAAGAAATAAAATTTTGACAAAATTTTCTATAGAAATAAAATTTTGACAAAACTTTCTATAGAAATAAAGTTTTGACAAAATTGTCTATAGAAATAAAATTTTCTATAGAAATAAAATTTTGACAAATTTATTTCAATAAAAAAAAAAAATTGAAAAAACAATTATTTCTATGAAAAATTTTGAAAAAACTTATTTCTGTAGAAAACTATCTCTAGAAATCAATTTTTTTAAAATTTTTCATAGAAATAATTTTTTTTTCAACATTTTTTATAGAAATAAATTTTTTTTCAAAATTTTTGACAGACATATTTTTTTTCAAAATTTTCTATAGAAATAAAATTTTGACAGAATTTTCTATAAAAATAAAATTTTGACAAAATTTTTTGTAGAAATAAAATTTTGACAATGGTGTGGTGTGGTTTTTAATCGACCTATAGCCGAAACTATGAAAAATAATTCTTAAAGATAAATAAAAAGGTCAACGATAATTATCCAGAAATAGAAATAAAATTTTGACAAAATTTTCTATAGAAATAAAGTTTTGACAAAATTTTCTATAGAAATAAAATTTTGACAAAATTTTCTATAGAAATAAAATTTTGACAAAATTTTCTATAGAAATAAAATTTTGACAAAATTTTCTATAGAAATAAAATTTTGACAAAATTGTATAGAAATAAAATGTTGACAAAATTGTCTATAGAAACAAAATTTTGACAAAATTGTCTATAGAAATAAAATTTTGACAAAATTGTCTACAGAAATAAAATTTTGACAAAATTGTCTATAGAAATAAAATTTTCTATAGAAATAAAATTTTGACAATTTTTCTATAAAAATAAAATTTTGACAAAATATTCTATAGAAATAAAATTTTAACAGAATTGTCTATAGAAATAAAATATTGACAAAGTTGTCTATAGAAATAAAATTTTGATAAAATTTTCTATAGAAATAAAATTTTGACAAAATGCTCTACAGAAATACAATTTTGACAAAATTTTCTATAGAAATAAAATTTTGAAAAAAATTTCTATAGAAATTCAATTTTGAAAAAGTTTTCTATAGAAATAAAATTTTGAAAAAATTTTCTATAGAAATAAAATTTTGAAAAAATTTTTCTATAGAAATAAAATTTTGACAAAATTTTCTATAGAAATAAAATTTTGACGAAATTGTCTATAGAAATAAAATTTGGACAAAATTGTCTGTATAGAAATAAAATTTTGACAAAATTTTATATAGTTATAAAAATTTCTATAGAAAAAAATATTGACAAAATTTTCTACAGAAATACAATTTTTGACAAAATTTCCTATATAAATAAAATTTTGACAAAATTTCCTGTAGAAATAAAATTTTGACAAAATTTTCTATAGAAATAAAATTTTGACAAATTTTTCTATAGAAATAAAATTTTGACGAAATTGTCTATAGAAATAAAATTTTGACAAAATTGTCTGTATAGAAATAAAATTTTGACAAAATTTTATATAGTTATAAAAATTTCTATAGAAAAAATATTGACAAAATTTTCTACAGAAATACAATTTTTGACAAAATTTCCTATAGAAATAAAATTTTGACAAAATTTCCTATAGAAATAAAATTTTGACAAAATTTTCTATAGAAATAAAATTTTGACAAATTTTTCTATAGAAATAAAATTTTGACGAAATTGTCTATAGAAATAAAATTTTGACAAAATTGTCTATAGAAATAAAATTTTGATAAAATTGTTTATAGAAATAAAATTTTGACAAAATGTTCTACAGAAATAAAATTTTGACAAAATTTTCTATAGAAATAACATTTTGAAAAAAATTTCAACAGAAATCCAATTTTGAAAAAGTTTCCTATAGAAATAAAATTTTGACATCGAAATAAAATTTTGACAAAATTTTCTATACCCATAAAATTTTGACAAAATTTTCTGTAGAAATAAAATTTTGACAAAATTTTCTATAGAAATAAAATTTTGACAAAATTTTCTATAGAAATAAAATTTTGACGAAATTTTTTATGGAATAAAAATTTTGACAAAATTTTCTATAGAAATAAAATTTTGACAACATTTTCTATAGAAATAAAATTTTGACAAAATTTTCTACAGAAACAGAATTTTGACAAAATTTCCTATAGAAATAAAATTTTGACAAAATTTCCTATAGAAATAAAATTTTGACAAAATTTCCTATAGAAATAAAATTTTGACAAAATTTCCTATAGAAATAAAATTTTGACAAAATTTTCTATAGAAATAAAATTTTGACAAAATTCTCTATAGAAATAAAATTTTGAAAAAAAAAATTCTATAGAAATAAAATTTTGGCAATGCAACATTTTTTGTTTGGTAGGTTTTTGGTAACATTTTCTCCAAATTTTGGTAGATTATTTTTGGCTCGAGTGGTAACCGTGGTTGGTCCCTTTACGCGATATGTTCAACTCATGAGCAAATTTTCGAAATAAAATTTCTATTGAAATAAAATTTTGGCAATGCAACATTTTTTGTTTGGTAGGTTTTTGGTAAAATTTTCTCCAAATTTTGGTAGATTATTTTTGGCTCGAGTGGTAACCGTGGTTGGTCCCTTTACGCGATATGTTCAACTCATGAGCAAATTTTCGACATTGTTCTAATTGTTCGGTGTTCGATAGTAATTCATAAATAATGAGGAAATTTCAGGTTTTTGCTAGAAAGTTATTTTAGTTATTTGCTAAAGTTATTTTAGTTTCAATCTAGACGAACGATTCGTCTCGAGTCGATTTTGTGTTTCATGAACAGGCAGTTTTTCAAATTTAAATGCTTGAAGGCTCCAACGAAAGTCACTTGTGGTTTTCTAGCCAAATATAAAGCAATCACACCATTATGCTTGAATTCCATCACGAATAACTTTATTTCTGAATTCAATAGATCAAAATGCTCTTTTAAAAAAATGTTATATTCGTTTTTGTTTATTCTTATAATTATACCAGATTTTCTACACCAAACTCTAAATACCAAAATACCAAATGAAGGATATACAAACTTGAGCCTGAAGAATCCGACTTCTAAATAGCAAATATGTTACCACAGATCATTATATTTTTTCTAGCATAAAACAGTAGCAATTATTTGACATAAGGAAATTTAAATTCTCATTGTTATTATTTGACATTAAAAAAACACTTTCTATTATTTCACGTTTGTTTGTGTTGTTTTTAGGAAAAAAATGACTGAATAGGAACTTTAAAGAAGCATTTATAGTTTGTACCTTTCCATCATTGGAAAACGATGACTTTTATGATTGATAGTAAAATAATCCAAAAGAGAGATGAAGGTGAAAACAATGCACATACAAAAAGGCATTAAAAACATTAAAGGAGCCAAGTGTTTGACCATAAAAAGTTAATGAAAAAAGACAGCAAACAAAAGATGTCAATTGCGTGAATTGCATATTTCATACCAAAAACTAAGAGGTTCATTATATGGTTGTCTATAAAAGGGAAAACTACTTGAAGAAAATCAAACTAACCCCAAACAACTCAAGCAAATAAAGGTAAGACCAATGACCAAGCAAACGATGACCATGGACAATGAATTTACTTTTAATTTCCATTTACTTGAAAAACAAAACTTTAGAGTTGGCTCTGCTAGGTTGACATTAGATTGTCAAAAATTTTCATTAATATTGTTTGGTATTATGAAAAATTTTTGTGAAAAAAAGAAAGTAACAATATTTTTAATTGAGTATTAAAAAAAACAAATCAATTTTCTTTTTAATTTCTGGTCTAGACCAGACTTGTTCATTCGATCACTTTTTATCGATGGCTTTTTATAGTGATGCGATTGTAAAACAAGTTCCCCAGCCTACCTACTATACACTACATATGATGAGTATACATATCTTTCGATAAATTCATTTACAATTTTCAATTTTATTTTCACAAAATCTCTATGGGCAATCAGTCAATCAACAAACCTCGGTCATCGACTTAATTTAATGAAAATGGTTGCAGTGAAATTTCCCCATTTGCCATACTATGCTGTAAGTGATAATAAAATTTTTGATATTTATGACTTTGCTTGTTTTTCTTAAACATTTTTATTTACCATAGAAAAAAAATCTTTATAGCAACTGGGCATAATATATACTCATAAAATTTTTATTAAAATTTCTTAACCAATGACATGGGGCCTCGTTTTCAAACAGGTGGAAAATTTTGTTTCCAAACAAAAATTTTAATGGCAAAATATTTACAGTTATATTGCATTTATCAAAAAAAAAAAAAAAGAATAGTCGTTTAGTATTTTGGGAACTGTAAAATAATTGTAGTGATGAAAAGGTCTTTGCCCATAAATAATACGATTACAACCAAAATGTTAGTTTTCACCGACCACACAAAAAAAGATTCCTTATTTTTAGACTATCCCTCTTGTTCTAGTTTACGAATTCTCAAAATGCCAAATTTTTAATTGCCAAAAACTCATCAACCGATACGTCTTTTGCCATGAAATTTTTACAAATTAAATTCCTTGTCCATTGAAACAGATACATTTCTCTGATTTAAAGTTGTTTCCTTATCCAAAAGTAGATAAACTTTTCAATAAAACCGTTTTGTCCTTATAGTTATGAGATTATACTTATAAATGGGTATCTTAAACTGAAGGAAAATTTTGTTTGCCTAAGGTCAACATGTCTTTAATAATTGTGAAAAATTCTTCAAAATTAATGAAATTTTCTTTAAATTTGTTACCTTTGCCTTGCATCTTGACAACAAAGCAAAAAAGCGTTCAAAAATAGGAAATGTCTTTCAGCACTTTATTTTAAATACGATTTTTACTTGAAACATAGCATAATTTCCACTTTAAGTCGAGTCTGAATTTGGAAATTAATTTTTTGTTAACACATGAAGAAAACAGCTGAAAAAAAATTAAAATTGGTTTCCTAGGGTCAAGTACGCAATCAATACCGAAATCATTAGAGTAAATTCAAAATCTTTGGAATTGGGCATCAATTTTTTCAGTGTAGAGAGAAGTAGGATCGAAACGGAAAATGTCTTCCTCTCGCTGACTATATCCGATGATACTAGAATACAATATCTCATTTTCGTTTGGAAATGACGCTATCTCCAACCAGAGAAGAAGAGAGAAGTTCACCACTGTGGTATCACAATGGACTGCAAAGTCTATGTGAGCCTGAAATATTGGGCTGGCACTATACCTAACCTAACCTAAACTAATCTCCAACGAAAAGAAAACAATTTTTTTTGTAAAAATATTTGATGTCACAAATAAGATTTTTATCGGCCTACACACAAAGAAAATTTCATTAAAAGTCAGCCAACGAAAAATGTTCATTGATATAACGAAAAAAATCCATATGCACGCAAAGAAAAAAAACGTTTGGAAAATGTGTACTGAAAGCGTTTTTCTTTTGTTAGAGTTTTTTGAATTGCTTCGAAAATTTTAAACTTTTATCACCAAAAAAATTCGTTTCATACAAAATTGTTATTTTTTCAATAAAAACAGTTATTTCGTTTATATGAAACACTGTTCTTTTCTGACTTTAGGTCTTTAATAAGACACATTTTATAGTTCAAAATTTAATAGAGTACAATGTAATGTTGAAATTTTTTTTCGGAATCTTCCGAACGTATCTGGAATATATGTAAAAACAAAAAAAAACTTTGGTCGAAGCAGGGATCGAACCCACGACCCTTGGCATGCAAGTCGGACGTAGCAACCACTGCTCCACGGTGCCCAACTAAATATATTTTTCTGTTAAATAAACTTTCTTTAATCGGCTCGTGGGCGCCGCAAGCTATGCTATATAAATATAACTTATATGGATATTTATCTATTGATGACCATAACAGGTACATAGCTCAGTGGTTAGTGTGTTGGCTTACAAAGTGCATGGTCCGCGGTTCGATTCTCCGTCCAGGCGAAAAGTAAAAAAAATTATGAAATTGTATAATTTCTTCTACATTGTTGGTATTACAGGAAAAGGTGTTAAGAACTAAAAAACCTCGTGGATGTGAGAAAGATGTGAGGGAAAATGCAATTAGCAGAAAACAATGTTTTTTTTTTGAGTTAGTCTTTATGAAATTGTTTTTACATCCTGGAAAAGAATAAACGTTTATCACAAAAAGTATATACTTTTCTTCCAAATACACTTCCTTACAGCGAAAAGCAAATGAGAAACGAACTTTGTTTGTCTAAAATTTCGTTTGGGAGAAAAGAATTATTTTTTTGCGTGTGCTTTTCAATAAATCATAAGTTGGCCCCCTATAGATTTTACAAAAACATCAGTTACTTTATATTCATACCAATAAATCCATTTACCAATTTCCCTGATTATTTAACCCTCTCACTACCGAATTAAGTCTAAATTAAAATTTTTAAATATTCTTCTTTTTACTTGTACTAACAGCATGTAGAAAAAAATTGTCGTTTTGAGGGCCTACACAGAACGAAAAAATAATTTTATTTGATAAAAAAACGATGATCCAAATTATTATTAAATTTTACTTGAATTCAAAAATTTCGACCTTCCCTAAGAAGTTTGATATTGATTCCAAAGATGCTGCTTTAATTAAAATAAAGTTTATAATCTTTGTTTCAAAATTTTTTTTCATTACATTTAGGACACAAATTTTCATCCCTCCGTTAAAGTCAGAGGTCTTTTTCTCAAAAAAAAAAAAGAAAAACATTTTTAAGTTAAAGAAATCGTCTTTACATTAACATAACTGATATATTGCATTTTTAGATCATAGATAAAATCGATTCAAATATAGGCTAAGGCTTATTTTGAGTATTTTGCATACTTGTTTTTTTTTTTTTTTTTTTTTTTGAATTAAGAAAACATTTTTCATTTTGAACTATCCGTCATTTATTTGGATTTTTTAATTGTCATTTGTTTCCATAGCTTTACTAATATATGGCAAAAAGGGCGCAAAAATTCCATAAATGAGATTTGTATCTTAATTTTAATTTTATTCATCCTAGATTTATTTTAAAGAATCCGCATATTCGGAATCAATACCAAAAACCTTAAGGGAAGGTCAAAATCTTTGGATCCAAATAAACTTTTTTTGTGTGCAAGGGACATCCTTTTTATGGCTCAATTTTGATGAAATTTTCTCGTGTGGAGGAAAGCAAATTTCAAAGAATTGTGTCCTAAATTTAAATAAAACAATTCTTAAAGCAACGATTATAAACTTTCTTTTAATTAAAATTTATTTTAAAGAAATTTGTCTTCAATATTATTAAAATTGCGTATCCTAACATTTAGTTTGTACCATTCTTCATATTAAGTCAATATTTTTATACCCACCACCATAGAATGGTGACGGGGGTATAATAAGTTCGTCATTCCGTTTGTAACACATCGAAATATTGATTTCCGACTATATAAAATACATATATTCTTGATCAGGGAGAAATTCTAAGACGATATAACGATGACCGCCTGTCTGTCTGTTTGTCTGTTGTAATCACGCTACAGTCTTCAATAATGAAGCAATCGTGCTGAAATTTTGCACAAACTCGTCTTTTGTCTACAGGCAGGTCAAGTTCGAAGATGGGCTATATCGGTCCAGGTTTTGATATAGTCCCCATATAAATCGACCTCCCGATTTGGGGTCTTGGGCTTATAGAAATCGTAGTTTTTATCCAATTTGCCTGAAATTTGAAATCTAGAGGTATTTTATGTTTATGTTTATGTTTTGGTATAGCCCCCATATAGACCGATCTCCCGATTTTACTTCTTGCGCTTATAGAAACCGCAGTTTTTATTCAATTTACCTGAAATTGGAAATTTGAGGTATTGTACGACCACAAATACGTGTGCCAAAAATTGTGAGTATCGGTCCATGTTTTGGTATGGTCCCCATATAAAACGACCTCCCGATTTGGGGTCTTGGGCTTATAGAAACCGTAGTTTTTATCCAATTTGTCTGAAATTGGAAGTCTAGAGGTATTTTAGGACCATAAAGAGGTGTGCCGAAAATGGTGAGTATCGGTCCATATTTTGGTATAGCCCCCATATAGACCGATTTCCCGATTTTACTTCTTGGGCTTCTAGAATCCGAAGTTTTTATCCTATTTGCCTGAAATTGGAAATCAAAAGACGAGTTTGTGCAAAATTTCAGCACGATTGCTTCATTATTGAAGACTGTAGCGTGATTACAACAGACAAACAGACAGACAGGCGGTCATCGTTATATCGTCTTAGAATTTCTCCCTGATCAAGAATATATGTATTTTATATAGTCGGAAATCAATATTTCGATGTGTTACAAACGGAATGACGAACTTATTATACCCCCGTCACCATTCTATGGTGGTGGGTATAAAAATATTGACTTAATATGAAGAATGGTACAAACTAAATGTTAGGATACGCAATTTTAATAATATTGAAGACAAATTTCTTTAAAATAAATTTTAATTAAAAGAAAGTTTATAATCGTTGCTTTAAGAATTGTTTTATTTAAATTTAGGACACAATTCTTTGAAATTTGCTTTCCTCCACACGAGAAAATTTCATCAAAATTGAGCCATAAAAAGGATGTCCCTTGCACACAAAAAAAGTTTATTTGGATCCAAAGATTTTGACCTTCCCTTAAGGTTTTTGGTATTGATTCCGAATATGCGGATTCTTTAAAATAAATCTAGGATGAATAAAATTAAAATTAAGATACAAATCTCATTTATGGAATTTTTGCGCCCTTTTTGCCATATATTAGTAAAGCTATGGAAACAAATGACAATTAAAAAATCCAAATAAATGACGGATAGTTCAAAATGAAAAATGTTTTCTTAATTCAAAAAAAAAAAAAAAACAAGTATGCAAAATACTCAAAATAAGCCTTAGCCTATATTTGAATCGATTTTATCTATGATCTAAAAATGCAATATATCAGTTATGTTAATGTAAAGACGATTTCTTTAACTTAAAAATGTTTTTCTTTTTTTTTTTTGAGAAAAAGACCTCTGACTTTAACGGAGGGATGAAAATTTGTGTCCTAAATGTAATGAAAAAAAATTTTGAAACAAAGATTATAAACTTTATTTTAATTAAAGCAGCATCTTTGGAATCAATATCAAACTTCTTAGGGAAGGTCGAAATTTTTGAATTCAAGTAAAATTTAATAATAATTTGGATCATCGTTTTTTTATCAAATAAAATTATTTTTTCGTTCTGTGTAGGCCCTCAAAACGACAATTTTTTTCTACATGCTGTTAGTACAAGTAAAAAGAAGAATATTTAAAAATTTTAATTTAGACTTAATTCGGTAGTGAGAGGGTTAAATAATCAGGGAAATTGGTAAATGGATTTATTGGTATGAATATAAAGTAACTGATGTTTTTGTAAAATCTATAGGGGGCCAACTTATGATTTATTGAAAAGCACACGCAAAAAAATAATTCTTTTCTCCCAAACGAAATTTTAGACAAACAAAGTTCGTTTCTCATTTGCTTTTCGCTGTAAGGAAGTGTATTTGGAAGAAAAGTATATACTTTTTGTGATAAACGTTTATTCTTTTCCAGGATGTAAAAACAATTTCATAAAGACTAACTCAAAAAAAAAACATTGTTTTCTGCTAATTGCATTTTCCCTCACATCTTTCTCACATCCACGAGGTTTTTTAGTTCTTAACACCTTTTCCTGTAATACCAACAATGTAGAAGAAATTATACAATTTCATAATTTTTTTTACTTTTCGCCTGGACGGAGAATCGAACCGCGGACCATGCACTTTGTAAGCCAACACACTAACCACTGAGCTATGTACCTGTTATGGTCATCAATAGATAAATATCCATATAAGTTATATTTATATAGCATAGCTTGCGGCGCCCACGAGCCGATTAAAGAAAGTTTATTTAACAGAAAAATATATTTAGTTGGGCACCGTGGAGCAGTGGTTGCTACGTCCGACTTGCATGCCAAGGGTCGTGGGTTCGATCCCTGCTTCGACCAAAGTTTTTTTTTGTTTTTACATATATTCCAGATACGTTCGGAAGATTCCGAAAAAAAATTTCAACATTACATTGTACTCTATTAAATTTTGAACTATAAAATGTGTCTTATTAAAGACCTAAAGTCAGAAAAGAACAGTGTTTCATATAAACGAAATAACTGTTTTTATTGAAAAAATAACAATTTTGTATGAAACGAATTTTTTTGGTGATAAAAGTTTAAAATTTTCGAAGCAATTCAAAAAACTCTAACAAAAGAAAAACGCTTTCAGTACACATTTTCCAAACGTTTTTTTTCTTTGCGTGCATATGGATTTTTTTCGTTATATCAATGAACATTTTTCGTTGGCTGACTTTTAATGAAATTTTCTTTGTGTGTAGGCCGATAAAAATCTTATTTGTGACATCAAATATTTTTACAAAAAAAATTGTTTTCTTTTCGTTGGAGATTAGTTTAGGTTAGGTTAGGTATAGTGCCAGCCCAATATTTCAGGCTCACATAGACTTTGCAGTCCATTGTGATACCACAGTGGTGAACTTCTCTCTTCTTCTCTGGTTGGAGATAGCGTCATTTCCAAACGAAAATGAGATATTGTATTCTAGTATCATCGGATATAGTCAGCGAGAGGAAGACATTTTCCGTTTCGATCCTACTTCTCTCTACACTGAAAAAATTGATGCCCAATTCCAAAGATTTTGAATTTACTCTAATGATTTCGGTATTGATTGCGTACTTGACCCTAGGAAACCAATTTTAATTTTTTTTCAGCTGTTTTCTTCATGTGTTAACAAAAAATTAATTTCCAAATTCAGACTCGACTTAAAGTGGAAATTATGCTATGTTTCAAGTAAAAATCGTATTTAAAATAAAGTGCTGAAAGACATTTCCTATTTTTGAACGCTTTTTTGCTTTGTTGTCAAGATGCAAGGCAAAGGTAACAAATTTAAAGAAAATTTCATTAATTTTGAAGAATTTTTCACAATTATTAAAGACATGTTGACCTTAGGCAAACAAAATTTTCCTTCAGTTTAAGATACCCATTTATAAGTATAATCTCATAACTATAAGGACAAAACGGTTTTATTGAAAAGTTTATCTACTTTTGGATAAGGAAACAACTTTAAATCAGAGAAATGTATCTGTTTCAATGGACAAGGAATTTAATTTGTAAAAATTTCATGGCAAAAGACGTATCGGTTGATGAGTTTTTGGCAATTAAAAATTTGGCATTTTGAGAATTCGTAAACTAGAACAAGAGGGATAGTCTAAAAATAAGGAATCTTTTTTTGTGTGGTCGGTGAAAACTAACATTTTGGTTGTAATCGTATTATTTATGGGCAAAGACCTTTTCATCACTACAATTATTTTACAGTTCCCAAAATACTAAACGACTATTCTTTTTTTTTTTTTTTGATAAATGCAATATAACTGTAAATATTTTGCCATTAAAATTTTTGTTTGGAAACAAAATTTTCCACCTGTTTGAAAACGAGGCCCCATGTCATTGGTTAAGAAATTTTAATAAAATTTTATGAGTATATATTATGCCCAGTTGCTATAAAGATTTTTTTTCTATGGTAAATAAAAATGTTTAAGAAAAACAAGCAAAGTCATAAATATCAAAAATTTTATTATCACTTACAGCATAGTATGGCAAATGGGGAAATTTCACTGCAACCATTTTCATTAAATTAAGTCGATGACCGAGGTTTGTTGATTGACTGATTGCCCATAGAGATTTTGTGAAAATAAAATTGAAAATTGTAAATGAATTTATCGAAAGATATGTATACTCATCATATGTAGTGTATAGTAGGTAGGCTGGGGAACTTGTTTTACAATCGCATCACTATAAAAAGCCATCGATAAAAAGTGATCGAATGAACAAGTCTGGTCTAGACCAGAAATTAAAAAGAAAATTGATTTGTTTTTTTTAATACTCAATTAAAAATATTGTTACTTCTTTTTTTCACAAAAATTTTTCATAATACCAAACAATATTAATGAAAATTTTTGACAATCTAATGTCAACCTAGCAGAGCCAACTCTAAAGTTTTTGTTTTTCAAGTAAATGGAAATTAAAAGTAAATTCATTGTCCATGGTCATCGTTTGCTTGGTCATTGGTCTTACCTTTATTTGCTTGAGTTGTTTGGGGTTAGTTTGATTTTCTTCAAGTAGTTTTCCCTTTTATAGACAACCATATAATGAACCTCTTAGTTTTTGGTATGAAATATGCAATTCACGCAATTGACATCTTTTGTTTGCTGTCTTTTTTCATTAACTTTTTATGGTCAAACACTTGGCTCCTTTAATGTTTTTAATGCCTTTTTGTATGTGCATTGTTTTCACCTTCATCTCTCTTTTGGATTTATTTTACTATCAATCATAAAAGTCATCGTTTTCCAATGATGGAAAGGTACAAACTATAAATGCTTCTTTAAAGTTCCTATTCAGTCATTTTTTCCTAAAAACAACACAAACAAACGTGAAATAATAGAAAGTGTTTTTTTAATGTCAAATAATAACAATGAGAATTTAAATTTCCTTATGTCAAATAATTGCTACTGTTTTATGCTAGAAAAAATATAATGATCTGTGGTAACATATTTGCTATTTAGAAGTCGGATTCTTCAGGCTCAAGTTTGTATATCCTTCATTTGGTATTTTGGTATTTAGA